>NC_088862.1:30512398-30684347 GCF_963853765.1 Magallana gigas
TGCAAATTGAAATAGGGATTGGGGGGGGGGGGTTAGAGGCAGAAGATAACTTGGTCAAACACTGAGACATCATTAAAATTTGAGGTGGTTAATTTTCATTGAGAGTGCCAGTATTTATATTTTTATGGGGATGTAATGTTTGGGAAGTTTCATAAATGGTCAATGAATTAAGACTGTTTTAAACTTTCATAATTTGTTGAGGATGCAGATTCATGGGCAAGGGGAGGGGGGGGGGGAGGCAAGAAATCTACTTAAATTTAGACACAATGTATTCCAATATTTTCACAGTACAATAAATAATTATACTAGCCTAAGGGGAAATGCAGCAAAAACCTTTCTATTTCCTCTTGTTTAACTCTTGTATTATTCACATTTCATCTGCTCTCTATTACAGGAAGATAGAGAGTGTGGATGTTCTAGACGCGGTTGGCAGTAACATCGTGGTCAGTACAAGGTCAGGGGAGGTCATGCGTATCCTGCCACGGATGAATGAGGTAACAATTCAACCAAAAATTTTGTCAAAATGTCTTAATTGGGAAAGAAAACTACATGAAGTTGCCAGTTGTAACTTCCCATAAACTAATTTATCACAAGCAAAATGATAAAGTTATATTGAATAAAACTTAGTAAACAATATCAGCAAGACCTTTTATTCCATTTCACTTAATATGAGCAATAACTAACAATTTTTTTTAATTCATTCATCGAATTCCTATGCAGAGATTCTTAAAATTAATAATTAACAAATGACTGTTTGATACAATCATATGGGATATGACAAGTAATATATAAGATGTATTAGTTGGTAAGTACCTTTTTTTTTGTTTGCAGGAAATCAACGAGGAATGGATCTCGGACAAGACGCGCTTTGCCTATGACGGCCTGAAGCGACAACGTCTGACCTTCCCCTTTGTCAAAGACGAAGCGGGAAATCTTAAAAAGACGACCTGGGAGGACGCCCTCATCACGGCCTCGTCCATGGTTCGTGTTTGTCTTAGCTTCTTCATACTGTATTATACAATTATTTAATGCTTGAGCAGTCGATAGACCTGAATATTTTTCCCGAGGTGCAGGGAACAGCTCAGTATGATCTATTCCCTGCACCAAGGGAAAAAATTCGGGTCTATCGACTGTTTAAGCATTAAATAATTGTTATATTACCTAATTCCGTTTTTAATATTTTGTGTTTACAATTATAAATTACAGAAGGTTTACATACCATGGAGATAAATTCTAAGAACAATAGTAAAATAAACATAATAAAGTAATCTTTTAATCTTGTAGAAATTTCACTTTTTCTAAAATACGTTGACGGTCCAATAGATCGCAGTCTATTGACCATCGGTGCAATAGATCAGTCTATTGACCGGCGGTCTAATAGATCTCAGTCTATTGACCGGCATTTGAATAGATCATTTGCAAATCTGAATACTCATACAAAATAGACGAAAATATTTTATTTGTAATAAAACAACAAAATCCCTTTGATTAGGTAATAAACAGGATTTTTTCACCCTGTGTAATTTTCGCCCTTCTTTACTTGCAAACAATTTCATCCCGTTTTAAATTCGCCCAGACACAGTTGTGTTTAAAAAGAGATATCATGAGACATTGGAATTCGCCTAGTCTCATGCTGACAACGAGGGCGAAAGGGGCGGAAGGAAAATGGTGGTGAATATTTCCTTGGATACAGTACTCTGGAATCATTAGAATTTCTGGTGGTTCAATTATATGATTTCATTGGTTACTAACAAAATTCATTTAGATACACAACAAATTTTGAGACACAGTATTAATTTATTGATCAGAAAGACTGTTAATCTTTAAACTATAACCTGTGTAAAGTAAAAATCCACGAAATATCACTTTATTTTATCAGAATCTACTTTGGAAGTTTCAAAACTCAAGAAAAAATTGTCCAGTTATCCCTACAAAGTACATGAATGACAAATAGCAACTTTCTTTCATTTTATAGATCAACAATTTTGAGGGTAACCAGATCGCGGGGTTAGCGGGGGGATTGGTGGACGCCGAGTCACTGGTCTCCTTGAAGGACCTCCTTAATAGATTGGGAAGTGAGGCCCTGTGTACCGAGGAAATCTTCCCCATGGATGGAGCTGGGTAGGAAGTGTCTGCATCTTACATATCTCTCTCTCTCTCTCTCTCTCTCTCTCTCTCTCTCTCTCTCTCTCTCTCTCTCTCTCTCTCTCCTTTTCTCTGAAAAAAGTTGCATGAATATACATTGCAACTTAAAGTTCTATTATTAGTCAAGAATTCAATTCTGGTTGCATTGATTCAGGAAAGAAAACATCTTACAACTTAATATGTGATCTCATACATTGATAAATAAAATTGATATATTTGCATAAAACAGGTGGTAATTCGGCTACCTTTGTTTAAGAGGTGAACTGGGTTTGTGTATTTAATTTAAAATTTAATAGCTTTGAAAGGCATTATAAACCTGTGATGAATTGCTTGCGATTTACTGCACATGTGGTGCAGATTGTCTGACTTCTGCTTCTGGCGGTCACTGAAAGACAAAATGTGCAGCGGGCCATCTGAGGTTTTTCTGTCACAAACATTTGTTTCTTATTTCAACAGTCTTATAACCTTAATGTAAAACAAGGAAGAATGATGTTTTATTTCCTTCAGTTTATTACAATGGCATGATATACATGTACAGTTGAACTTTGATATCTCAAACACCGATATCTCGACTACAATGGATATGTCGAAGTGATTACCCCTGATATCTCGAATACTCGGATATCTCGAAGTTTTTAACCAGTCCTATCTAGTTGGAGCTATTAAGGTTTGACTGTACTCTGATGAAGGTTAAGTGAGACATCTGATGTTTCCTTGTCTTCAAAATTTTTTTTTTTTTGCCCAAATTTAAAGCAAGGGGGAGGGGGTGACATGAAGGATAATACTATTTTACATTTTGCTTTATTTAGTTCCTTACACATTGTGTCCATTTTCGTTTGTAGGACAGACCTGAGATCCAATTACCTGTTGAACACGGGGCTAGCCGCCATCGAAGAGGCTGACCTAGTTCTGTTTATTGGCACCAATCCAAGATTTGAGGCCCCACTACTAAACACCAGGGTCAGAAAAAGGTCAGTTGTGGTGTTTCAGGGGAGAGTACCATATACCTGGTTAATTCCACAATTTTTTAATATTCACCTTTTTTCCGATCACCTTAACTTCTAAAAAAAAAAATTGCACAGAAATTTTATCCGATATTGATAATGCAAAAAATAACTGATCAAAGTGAAAACAGGTATACGTTAACCCCATTTTGCGCAAATTTTGTGATTCGCGATAAAAACTTGTATACACTTATTAGTTTTGATAGAATGATTGCATTAGAGTTATACATTAGTTAAATGACTTGTATGTTGGTTTGTTGATATTATTTTTCCATGTACACAATGTATTTACAAATTTCCGTGTTATTTTCAGCTGGATTAATAACGACCTTGAAGTGGCCCTTGTTGGGACAAAGGTCGACTTAACTTATGATTATGATGTAAGTCAAGAAATTCAGCGTAAAATCAAGTTAAAATTGGAGAGTTGTTTTTGAGTTAAAACTTTTAACATACAAAATACCTACTGAATGAAACTTGTATTGCTAAGTTACCTAGAAGGAAGGCTTAGCTTGTATAGTACATTAATTATGTTGATAATGATGGTCTTCAATGTTGCTGTTATTACCGTATTCTTTATTAAAAGAAATGGGAAAAGCCAAAAAAAAAAAAAGAAAATATCTATGGCTCAACTCTCTACAATTTTTTCTGTAAAACAGACTTGGATCTGGTCCTTTCAGAGTTTTTAAGTTGGAATTTGCATCACAAAAAAAAACCTGAAAAAAATTATTAAATGCTTTTGCATCGTGTTTTTTTTTATGATTTATATTTTAAATTAGATCATCTAGGATATAAGAAACAAGGTCATATGTTTTAAAAACTTGAGAATTATTGATATTTGTAGCACCTTGGAGATTCCACAGAGGTTCTTAAGCAGATTGCTGATGGTTCTCATCCATTCTGTAAGGTAAGAGTGTACTGTGTACGGGGAACAACAATAGGTGGTTAGAATTCTATAAACTTCAGTGTACATAACTCAGACCTGTGCATGATATTGTATAACCGCACTGAACATAAACTTAACATTTATAAACTACAGAACTGTACATTGTATAACCATATGATGCACTGTTAATAACAATACGTACATTGTTTACAGTCTTATGCAAGCACATACCCAACTCGAATACTTCATATAATGATGTGAACTGAACATTGAGCTTGACATGCATAACTGTTAACATACTTTCATTGTTTACGGTTTACAAACTTTACATTGTTTGCTGTTAACGTACTTTACAGACTGAGCATAATCTTGACATGTTTGTTTGCTGTTTACAGACTTTACATTGTTTACCGTTTCTAGCCTTTACACTGTGTTAGAGACTTTACATTGTTTGCTGTTTTCAAACTTTATATTGTTTACAAACTTTACATTGTTTACAGTTTACAGACTCTCGATATTTACATTGTTGACTAAAGACATTTCATTTTTTACTGTGTACAGAAACTGAACAAGGCCCTGCGCCCCATGGTGGTGGTGGGCAGTACCTCACTACAGAGGAAGGACGGCCAGGCCATCCACAACGCAGTCTCCACCATCGCACAGACCGCTCGCGTCCAGTCAGGGTGTGGGGAGGAATGGAAGGTCCTCAACGTACTACACAGGGTCAGTGTTATTAGAGAAAATCATAGGGGGAGGGGTAAGGGGTCTTAATTTTGGAAGGGGGAGGATGATTGAATGATGGATGATGGAAGGTTTGATGCATTTGCAAATGGGGGCGGGTGGCTTGATTTATTAGTGCATATTTTTCACATGGATTTAAACTTTGGTGACTTTTGAATTGTTCTTAATTTGCCCTATTTTAAAGCTTTCAGATGTGGGCATAAATGCCAAAAAAAAAGTTGGGGCAAATGCATCCAATGGCAGGTAACAGTTTACAGTGTATTCTTCAGGAAACATTTCACAAGATACCCTTGTTTCCTTTTTTTAGGTGGCCAGTCAGGTGGCGGCCCTTGATCTGGGATACAAAGCGGGTGTAGACTACATCAGAAAGAACCCTCCCCAAGTTCTGTTCATGCTGGGGGCTGATGAGGGGGTACTCACCAGGGACGATCTTCCCAAGGACTGCTTCATCATCTACCAAGGTAGATGACTCTTGGGGTAGTGGTGGTGGTGGGTGGTTGGGTGGAGAATACATATACACATATACTACAGACATGGAACCTAACATTATTCTTAATTGTATAGAAACAAGGGGGGGGGGGGGACTGCATGAGCACTACACTCATAATATATCCAGTTCTTTGTCTCAAAGCCAAACAAAATCTGAAATAAATTTCATTTATTCAGTTTCTGTGGTGGTCAAAATTTTAAATTAATGTAAAGTGTTCATCGTTGAAAGTTTATCAACCTTCAGTTGATATAGTATAATTAAAGTTTCACGATTTTACTGTTGACCAACTTTTCCACAACAAAGACAGAGGACTTGTAATCTTCAATAAAACTTCTATAATCTTATCAGCGGTTATTTTAGGAATGTTAAAGACTAGTATTAAATTTGAGGCAAATATCTCTTTAAAAGAGGAATAAATTTGGCGATTTTTTAAAAATGAATTCAGGTCACCATGGAGACAAGGGAGCAGCCATGGCTGATGTTGTTTTCCCGGGAGCCGCGTACACGGAGAAAGAGGGGACATACGTAAACACGGAGGGGCGTGCCCAAGAGACCAAACTCGCAGTCTCACCTCCAGGGATGGCCCGGGATGACTGGAAGATCATCAGGGCTCTGTCTGAGGTACAATACCTCTATAGGAACTGGATACTGTAAAAGGCGAAATTTCCTATGGGATTAATTTTTTTTTAAATTCATTCATTTATTAACATAATTTTTGAAAATTTTGCTCATAAAACTTTAGAATGAAATTAGATTTCCAGGGAAATTTTTTAAGTTTTGTTTTTTTAAGTACATGTAATGTGTTTTATAAACAAGAAAATTAACCCCCAGGAAACCCCATCTTAAATCACAAATCAACTAAATTATAGCCCCACGAAAATTTCTGCTTCAGATCTACAGAAATATCTAAAAACCAATATTTATCCATGATTCCATTACATTGATTGTCATGAACAGAGGTCATTTACTGTGTACCTTTGTTATTCTTGAAGCTCAATATATAATATTAAAATGATTCCAGTGTCATTTTAGTCCCAGAACCACCATGACATCATAATTGATTTGATGAAATCAATCGTTTTTTCTGTCCTATATGCGGTGTACTTTGTTATTCTTAAAGGTCAACATCTAGTAAATGATTCAAGAGTGTCTTTTTAGTGCCAAAAACATCATGACATCATAATCGATTTGATGAATCTTCTTCCAGTCCTTTACGCTGTGTATCTTTGTTATTCTTTAAAAGTTGTATACCATTGACTTTGAACCTGTTTTAATATTGTAATAGATTCTAGAGAAGCCGCTTCCATACGACACAATACAGGAGATCCGGAGCCGTCTGGAGGATGTGGCCCCACATTTGACTCGCTACGGGGAGGCAGAGGAGGCCAACTACTTCAAACAGGCCAATGAGTTGACTAAGGTAATTAACAGGCCAGCGAGTTGACTAAGGTAATTACAGGCCAACAAGTTGACTAAGGTAACTAACAGGCCAACGAGTTGAATAAGGTTATTAACAGGCCAACAAGTTGACTATGGTAATTAACAGGCCAACGAGTTGACTATACAAGGTAATTAACAGGCCAACGCGTTGACTATGGTAATTAACAGGCCAACGCGTTGACTAAGGTAATTACACTGGCCTCACTGTCATTATTGAAGTCACCATCTTGCACAAAATCTTAAGATACATGTAGATTGGAAACTTCAATGTTAAGTCCAGATCACATCAATATGGCAATGATCCAAAAGGGGGAAGGGAGGATATTACCGTAATCCTTCTTGGGACAGCAGTACCTTTATTTTTTGGAAGGGGGAGGGGGGTTGGAGTATAAATATATACATGTATATCTTGTATTCTGTAGTGATAATCTTTGGAAATAAGTATTTTATTGTTTTGTTTCTGTCTTTCACAGACAATTAAGGGACAGCTGGAGTCCCGGCCCCTATCCCCGCCCCTACAGAAACTGGAGGATTTCTACATGACAGACTCCATCAGTCGCGCTTCACAGACCATGGCCAAGTGTGTACAAGCCGTGAAAGAGGCCACAAAGAACCCCTACATGTAAAGTTAACCAAGTGCAACAGTCAGTGCGAGATTCAAGTGGAGGGCAGGGCAGGATAGTGGAAACAGACACTAAAAAATAACAGAAGAGAATCTGCTTTGTTGTTTTGTGTTATAAAACATTTGTAAATAAAAAAAAGGTATATATAATATTTAATAATTGTATGTTGGTTTTTTTTTTAATGCTTATTAAATTCATGTTCATTTTTAAGTGATATTCAAATTTTACAATGAAAAGATAAAATTAAAAAAAAACAAAAACGTGTTATAATGGGGTTTTATGAAATGCTATCTGTGTGAGATATTGTTAACTTATTTTTCAAAGTTGGACAATTAGACTTCAAAGTATGATTATTAAAAGAGGATCATTAATATTGCACCTGTATTATGAATAGTTACCTCCCCTTGAATATATTTACTTTACCAGATATCAATGGTGTTTTCAGTGAGTAAGATTGGGGAGGGGGGGATTTCCAAGATAAAGGGGGTTTGTTGATTTGTGATGTGAAATTGTTTCATGCCAATTTCATTTCCGTGTTTCCAAAAATCCATAATGATTACTAAACTAGGATATACTTATGTTGATTTATTAAATGTTATAAAAAAAAAAAAAAGAAAGAAAGAAAATTCATCTCTGCACTTATGGTCAATGGTACATGTACAATTGTACACATACTACTTTGAACGTACATTTCATCAATGAAAATCATAAAAGACAGATAACTGTAGAGATTGTAACAACTTTATTTTTTATGACATTGGTATGGCACTGTTGAACTTTTCCATGAACTCAAAATGACAGAACTATCCCAGTAAAAAAATAAATTACAGAGCTCACCAGGAGAGGACCTTAGACAATTAACTGACAGTGCTGAAATCTAGTTTTCTCTTTTTAAGGTGATATGGGACACATCCATATTGTGATAAACTTCCTGATGAAAAAAAAAATCAAGTATAATTTTTTCCTTCTTAAAATTGAAACATATTACTAATTACATAAGGTAATACAGATTACTGCTTACATAATCTAAGAATACAAATTCTCTATTTCTGTAATAAATACCAGTACATTATACTAACTAGGAAAAACTATTTTTTTTAAATACAGTTGTGTAACAATAGATAAAAAAATTTAATAAATGGTTATGTTTATATTATACCGGTATCAAAAATATAAACTAATTCAATCTATCTAGTAATTTAATATGAGAGGCTCATAAACCACTTCGCTCACCCATGCAACAAGGTTCAAATTTTGATCCGAGTTATTAACTAGCTTTTTAATACATTTATAATGAAAGTCACTGTCGTCCAAACAACTGCATTTATTTTGAATATTTAATACATGTATAACCCCTTTCTATTATCAAGGAAACTACTGTATAGTCAATTTGAAGCTTCAACATGTTACCTGGCTTATTTATAATTATTTTATATTAAGCTTTACCCAGCCCATATTGAATTTCCAGGTAATAATTTTGATGATTCTGTGTTGTCCCATGTTTCTTTCGCTCAATAAATGCATGACGCACACATCAGACCAGCAAGCAAAATTACACGTACACCTGTATATTTACAGCAAATGTAGATTCCTTATTTTACTTGTATACCTAATTCCGTGTTTCCATCATTTTGCATCAAATCGCAAGATTATAAAATGCGAAAGTCGAGTTTCTTGTATGCTTGACTTGATGAGTAGTCTCCCTTGACATTGCTATGCAACTGGTAAATAGTTATCATTTTGGCACTCGCTTTAGAGCCAGAGATGGATTTTATTTCCCCTGTGATTAGGGTTACGTTTAAGAGTTTTATGATAAAATAAACTTATTTAGCATTTTTATCTGAAATTTTTTAGACTTTAGGTTTATTCTACGACGGCGTATACATTGGCGCCATATTTATGGGGACCGGCATACTAGATAATTGTTTCATTTAGTTTACATCTCTCCAAAAAATAAAAGCAAGATTTTAGAATTTGCGAGATGTGGTTATTGCGATTTTTACACGCCGGATACTAAATCCTCTCATTTAATTAGGAAACTACTGTAAATCATATATTATGCATCTGACACAACATACTTAATACCATATCACCGATTCCCAGTCAGAAGCACTCTGTTTTATTCACTAATAAGTATGAAATATTTTAGTAATTGTCTTCATAACAAGATTCATTCCCACCAATTAAGATTCCACTGATTCTTTTCTATATAAGATCTTCAGTTGTTATCTTTTTAAATTAGCTAGTAGAAATAAATTCAAGAATATAGATTATCAACTAAAAGAATATACTCATCTGAAGACTTTCAATTTCTATCGAATTTAGATAGTTTCAATTTGACATGAATTTGCAAATACTGTAGATTCCTATTTAAACGCGAGGAATTAATTTCTGCGTAAAATCGTGAGAGGCAACCCTCGCAGATTTTAAAATCTCGCTTTTATTTTTCAGACAGTTTTGAACCATAGTAAATTATTGCAGAACATTAGTGATCACAATTATATATTCTCACGATTTGATACAGAGCAGTGGCTTCGTGGAATTAAGTACTCGCGTAAACTAAAGAATTTACAGTATACATAAAACTGTCCTTTAATTTAAAGTAATAAGGAACTACAGTAAATGTAAATTTTTGAAGTTTTTATACCATAAAGTACATTATGAATATATAAGTTGTACCAACACCCCCCCCCCCCAAAAAAAAAAAAAAAATTAAAAATTTTGTATTGATATGGTACTGACATAAAATATTTTTTAATACAATGCCCAGTGTTTTGATTTTGATATACAGTAAAACATGGTTATAGGGAACATGCTTATAATGGATTGACACTTACAGTACTAGTGAAGTGATTTTCAATTCCTGTGACTTGAATACATGTTGTAAACTTGACGGATATATTGAATTACTTTTATAACGAAGCAAAATCGCCTATCCCTGGCACTTCGTTATATAGGTGTTTTACTGTATAATTATTAACTAATATGCTTTTGTATAATGTGATTATTGTACATTAATTTATTGCACATTCACTGCAAAATAAATAATTTTTTTTTTCACAACTTGACAAAAAAAATTTCATACATAGACAATTGAAAGTATTAAAACTTTTTTTTAATAATGCATAGATATTCATATAGCACTTTTTTGTCCTCTTGCAAAGACTCTTGTGCTAGAGTACTTAATTTTCTTATAATAAAGAAAAATACTCTTTTATCACAAAATTGATAAAAAAAAAATAAAACACCAAACCAAAGGAACAGTATATGCAATCATACAAGAAAATGAAACATTCCCTGAAAAGTAAATGTAAGGACTTTCAGTTCAATGGCACTGCTCACTGGGTGGAAAAGTCAAAGTAATCAATCACTTTAGAGGTCGGGGTCGTCTCCTTGGTGTTATTTGACCTCTGAACCCGTTCTATCGGTTTGTCCTTCAGCACCTCGCAGCTATGTTTTGCAGCTAAAGCAGATTCTCTGAATATGAAAAATAATGAAAGATGACATTTGAAAAAACATGTAATTTCAAATGCAAATAATTTTCATGCAAGGAATTTCCAAACAATGGCCCTGTTTAGCACAAGCACCTGGTGTCAAAAACATTTATTTTCATGCTAAGATAATTTCCTGTACATGTACTACTATAATTATTTATAATAATAAATTTTGAAAACAAAATATCTGTAAGCCAATGCTCTAAGCAGTGCTCTAATGTGAATATATAAACTAAACAAAGTCGACATTTAACAGGAAGTTGACATCGAATTTGCTGAAAAATGATTCCTACCATATGGCATGCCAAAACAAAAAGTTTATTACAATTTTAACCATCTGCAATGAATAATTGCTGAGATATCTTTTGATGGAAATTTGTTAAAAATTTTAAGCTAAAAAAAAAAGTCATTTAACAGAAAGTTGATGTCTGGTACAAAAATAACGTTTGTGATTAAAAGTGGCTAAGAAAAATGTGACAGAAATTTGTTAAAGACAAACAGACACACAAGGATAAAACTGTACATCCCCTCTTCTTTGGAGTGGGGTTATCAAATTTGAAAAGCGGGACAGTGAATATGAACCTTTTCAATAGTATACATGTAGAAGAGGAAATTTACCTCTCTATAAAAAGAGAAATTTTTAACACCATGTGCCTGTAATTTTAAGGTACATGTTCATGTATAGGTAAAGATTTTGTTCTATTTGAAAGAGAGAGACAGAGAGAGAGAGAGAAAGAAAATATACATCTGTTTTGCAAAGATCAATTGAGAGAGAAGTGTTCTGCATTGACCAACAAATGGTTTTCTGAAAGACACTGCTTGGTTTAGGTTTTTTTTAAATATGTATAGACCCTTTACCTGATTGTTGTCTCATTGTATCTGTGGGGGATTGGGACCGGGGCCTTGGGGTGAAGTTCTCTCTGGATGTACGAGGTCAAGGTCACATTGGGTAGCCAGCATTTATCCCTGAAAAATGTTGCTCACAATAACAAATACACCATGTAACATATCATACAGTGAATATCTTTAAGCATTTTGCAAATTTTGTAAAAACTGAGTATGGTACAGTTAAATCTGTCCATTAAAAATCTGAATTTGTCATTTTAAATTTTTGATTTCATAAGTAAGATATATCATCACAAAAATAAGCAGATATACCATAACTTTACAATGATAAAATTTTCATGATGATTATAATTATTGTCAATTATGATTTGATGCAGTAAAACCATCTCTTTTAGTTGTAATCTGTAAAAAATTTGCTACCCAAGCAAAAGTGGCTCACATGAATCTCATTTGAAATTTGCACGAATTTCATTCGAATTCTTTGCATGAGAAAGAGACGAAAAGTAACATGCATGAATTTCATGCAAAAACCTTTAGTTAATGTGATTTTGACACAAAATTTTCGCACATTTTCAAACAAAAAGTAACATGCATAAAAATCATGTGAGGCCTTTTTCCCTGTATACAATAAAAACACTGCGTACTTGTGAGCTGTGGCCACCACGTTTTTGCTGGGTTCATAATCGTAACTCTGAGTCTCACATCCATAACACTCAGCCAGCTCGTGGATCAGTCTCCGCTGGTCACGGTTCATGCACGGAAAAGAGTGCGACCGATATGCCTGCTTTGCCTGCCAAAAAGAATGGGAAATGAATTCATAACATAACATTTATGTTTAAGACTTTTCATAACCTACACAGCAGTTAACCCAATTCAACTAATTAAACAAATTTGTTAATCTATTTCACAAAACTATTGTGGAATACTGTAGATTCCTAATTAAATTTGAGGAATTGATTTCCGTGTAAAATTGCAAGAAGCAACTCTCACTAGTTTTTAAAATCTTGCTTTTTATTTTTTAGACAGTTCTGAACAATAGGAAATTAGAACAAAGAATTGGTGATTGCAATTTTATATTCTTGTGATCTGAAACAAAACAGCAGAATTGCAGAATTAAGTACTCGCGTAAACTAAGGAATTTATTCAAAATTTAATGAATTCCTAAATAACAGACATGTTCTATGTACAAGTCCTATACATGTATGTACCTTTTTGGCATTCTGCACCAAATCATTGAAGTTCTTCTCAACACCTCCAACAAAATGAAGATTTTTTCTGTCAATGTAAAATAAAACAATATATATCATCTCTTGACAATGACAAATCTGTAGTACACATTGTAAAAGCAAAAATTTCTAAATTTCGATCATGGTTTTTTTTTTCTTTTGGCAACCCATAATTGATTTAAGAGGATTAAATTTCATAATTTCAAACACAGTCACACTTACAACACACATAATCAAATGTATTATACAAACATTTATCTTGTTCAGCATATTCAGCAAAATACGGTAATCTTGAAACTTACTTGGCAAAATCCTTGAGGAAATCTGAGAACGAGGGTGTACCCAGCTTGTTCCCGAGGTCAGGGTTCTTGATCTCAAGGGCCAGGGCTAACCGCCGATTCCTCTCAATCAGGGCACACTCAGCATCACACTCCAGGACACTGTAACCATAGCGACAGGTAAATTACCCTGTCTACACAAAAGTTGTGTACACTATTTACAAATAACAACAAACCACATCTGAGATGCATGTTCATGTACTTTGACCGTCCCTAATCATTTACAAAATTAATTCAAAACTGAAGTAAGTATTCAATATCTGTCTGCATTTTTTCTTTAAATATAGGCTGGGTGGTCACCAATTACCCATCAGATCTAGCTTAAAATTGAAGAGATATTTCTATAGAAATAAATTGTTTTAATTTTTATTTATTAGTAAAGAAAAAATTTCAATATTTTAGCTTTAAAGTTTGAATATTTTTCAAATCTATATTTGTACAGAGCTCTTCTTCTCAAGGAGATTCATTTAGTCTTAAAATGGTCTAGACCACCCAGCTCTTCAAAATCAGAAACATTTTAAATGAAACATTGAGTGCTCACTTGTTTGGCTTTTTGGCCTTCTTGCCGGAGGTCAGATGTGATATATCAACACTCTGTCCAGCCCCCAGGGACGTGGCTATTGACTGCATGGTCTTACTGTGGGTCAAAGAGCAAAGGTCTTTATGAGGGTCAAAGAGCAAAGGTCTTTTAAAAGTATAAACTAAGTAATACTGTAACAGTATTGTAACTCTTACATGTACATGTATCTTCAACAGACCTTCATTTCACATGTTTATTGACATGTATTTTGAGAGATTTTAAGATCAAGAGAGATTTTTCACCTGACATGCTTATTAGCACTTTCTTTAATTCACCTTTTTGTTTCAATCAATCTATACTAAAGTCTTGTAATGAAATAGACTAAACCCATTCCCTTTTATAATGCAACACTTTTATGGAAAATACTAAATAAGTATGTACATGAAGTTTTTTAAAGATTAAAATTAAGTGTGCTTGACCTTTTGAACCCTGACTGACCTTTTGAACTCTTTGTTGTCCAATGATTGACAGGTTACCATGGATTCTCTGTTTCCACAGCTACATTTTATTTTCACCTGAAAAAATAGCAACTCATAACTTAAATAACCTTTAGTTAGTACAAAAAGAGATTCTTAGTCCTGCATACACTGTAGGTTGTAAAACATGGTTGATATCAACAACATAATCACTTATTATTCTCTGCCAATATATTTCATGATTAATTTTATTATTATCATGGTTGTCGAAAGTTTTTTGAAGTAATGTGACCAAAAAGAGAGAGAGAGGTAACCTCTTAAAAGCATCATGGTAAGAATGAGAGAGAGACAGTGAGAATGAGAGAGATGGATGGACAGATGCAGAGGTAATTATATAAAGAAGGTATTTAGAGATAAACATACAGAGAGAGAGAGAAAGGAGCTCTGACCTCTGAGAAGTTATACAACAACAGAAAGATAACTGACCTCTGCTTTGCAAGAGATGGACGGACACGGATCGTCGGCATGACAACGGGTCATACACAGGTGACTGCAGTTCGCCCTCTTCTTGTGGCACGGCTGTCGACACGTCTCCCCTTCGGCCTGACAGGGACCCTAGAGAGAAACAGAAACAGTTATTGTTGTGATTGGTTCTTGTTGCTTGTTCTGTTGTCACATTGAGGAGGATGAGGAGACTTACGCTATGGCAGACTTTGGTACATTTGTGTTGTACACAAGGTAACTCGTTATTACAGGGTAAACCACATGATATGTTGTCTCGGTGACAAGCGATGTTTTTCCGTTTCTGTAACAAGATAGAACATGGAATATTGCATAATTTGAAACTGAAGGATACATAAATGATAGAGATCCAAAGAAGTTAAAGTGGCGGAGAGAGAGAGAGAGAGAGAGAATCACATACCTCATGTTTTCCCATACACCATTTCTCAGTCAGAGCTGTGCAAGGGGGACAATTCTCATCACTGTGACATCGATGTTGCACTAAAATTATAGTTATTTAATAAACATCATAATTCTACATCATAATTCATCCAAAAACAACCCATGAACCATTGCCTTTTCATTTAGATCATGTATTGTTTTATCCCAAAAATAATTTTTATATTTCAGTCCTCTTGTTTTGACTTATGAATCTAAAGCATATAAATTTTGTTTTCATTTTATCCAATTCTCTTTAATCTCAACAAATCAACCATAAGATTCAGATAGGATTTTAAAAATGTAAAATAAATGTTGTCTACACTTGTACAACTTGCATAACAAGCGATATCGGCAGATATACTTCTGAGATATCTAGACACAAGAATCAGGAATAAGAACAGGTTGGTATTGACTTCGCTTACCATCGTGATCACAGGCGTGAACACGGTTACACAGCTGGTGACACTCGGGCGGCCTCGCCCCACAGGGAATGGGCGGGTACATGATCTCAGCCCCGCAGTGACAAGGCAGCTCGTCAAAACCTAGAGCATAGAATTATATGAATAACAACTAGCAAAACCTACAGCGTATAGAAGTACATAAACAATGCCATTCTTTATTAATAGTCTTGAGGTTAATCATTTAAAATCCTTCTTTTCCAATATTCTTAACGTTTTAAAATCGCAGACATTTGGATTGACTTACTAGCCATTAGACATGGTGGACAGTTGCCGCGGTGACAAGGCTCCTCACACCTGTGTAGACCACACGGAAGTTTCTTCCCACAAATCAAATTACAGGCATGGTCTTCTGACTGAAAAAAAACCGGTCAAAGCTGATGACAATAGGAAACATAGCTGCATACTGATCACATACATACTGCAGTGGTTTATGGTACATACCTCACAGCAGTGGTTTATGATGCATATTACACAGAAGTGATTTATGCTGCATACCACACAGCAGTGGTTTATGCTACACACAACACAGCAGTGGTCTATGCTCAACACCACACAGCAGTGGTTTATGCTACATACCATGCAGCAGTGGTTTATGCTGCAGACCACATAATAAAGTAGTGGTTTATGCTGCAGACCACACAGCAGTGGTTTATGCTACATACCACACAGCAGTGGTTTAGACTACATACCACACAGCAGTGGTATATGCTACATTCCTCATAGCAGTGGTTCATGCTACATAACAGTGGTTAATGCTACACACCACGAAGCAGTGGTTTATGCTACACACCATACAGAAGGGGTCAATGCTACATACCACACAGCAGTGCTGCCCACACTTGTGTCTCTGACAGGACCTAAGTTTGTTACACTTCCTCTCACACAGGAACACCCGGTCTGAAAACAAACCACACTCACAGTGTAAGTTAGCTGCAATAATGTAGCCCTCTCCCGATTTTTTTTTTTTTTTTTTTTTGGGAGATATAAAAAATCGGAGAGGGCTACATTATTGCAGCTAAGTGTAAGTACATCTGATTCCTCATATATAGCACAACTATCTGTTCAAATTTATGTCTTATTATAATATCTTTTTATTCAATTCTATTTACATTTTTATTTTGAATCATCTTAAGCTTCATTGGGGCTATTTGTTATTGTTCTCTGGTATTATGTATACAGCAAAACTATGTGTTAAAATTATAAGTCCTATAAATTAAATATCTTTATTAAATTCTATTTTTCCACTTTAATATGCTATTGATCTCTGGCATTACTCTACATACATCAAAAGTATCCCCTCTTGCAAGCATATTCTTAAATTCTTTTTAATAAAGTAATTAGCTTTTTTCCATATTAAGTTCGTAAATTCACCAGTACCTTTCAACTTCATGACCTCGGTACAAGGGAACTCTTTCTTGAACTTTGTGCAGCGACAGGTCAGCTCTGTTGTTAGGTCACATGATCCACAGGGCCCCTCGTGACATTTACGCTCACAAATGTGCGGCTTCTCTGCAAGTGCAGACCATACACATCAAATACATAAGATAGCACAAGTGTAAACACAATATACAATGTGTAAATATACACAATGTGGTGTCAAAAGTCTTGAAAAATTTACCAAATTACGGGTATACTAACATAATTGATAGTGTAAGAGATGATTTTCTTTACCTTACATACAGACACACATTTTTACCAGATATCTCTTTAACTGAATGAGGATAAACACAAAGAAACCCAGCTAAAATAGTACCAGACTGTTGTTTTAATTGCTTAAACTAATAATTTGCTAACTGTTTAAATGTATATGATCAGTAGTCTTAATTCAAGAGTATATATCATGTATTTACAAATTTATATACCGGTATGCATTTAATGAAATATGATTACATTGTCATGTAATTTCTATCTACATGTCAATCTGGCTATTCAAAAGCTATGAAATGTAAACAGCAATTGAAAATAACTGTAAAAGTTAACAATAAGTAAGAGTGGAAAATCTTGACACCAGCAAACCTAGCTGCAAAAACAATCTTATATTCTGTATAAATTAAATTTGAAATCAAAGTACTGAAAGTACTGAAAAGCGCAAACCTAGCTTGGGTCTAAAGGAAATTTACTTTGTGCAAGCTTAGTTAGAAATAAGACTTATCGACATAATGTTAATTAATATTGATTGAAAGTAACTAATGCCAGAAGGGTCGAAATGGCATTTAAGTTGTACTCATCCAAAATTTATCCTTATTTAATTTAATTTGGTTAAGAAAATTTGGTCGAAATTACGTTTCTTTTAAATATACATGTATATTATGATTTATCATATACACTTAAAGTTAATTTAAATCAAAGCTGAACACGACTTGTAAATGGGCACCTGCCTGAATCATGTTATATAAAAGCCTTTGATTTTGTTACACTTTATTTCACATCTGTACCTTGTGTGCGACGTGTTAAATACGTTTGTTTGACAAATGTCTGCACTTGTATTGTCGTTATACGCATTTTCTTTATAAAGGTATTGCATTGACCATTATAATTGATGTTGTGAATCTTCTTCTGCATATGTACTGCATTTATCTGGTAAGTTGTTGCGTCTAAGTAACAAATGTAAGCGACGTAAAATATACGTCCACACAGATGAGATCTACTATGCAAACTTAAAGTGTTTAGTTCCTTATATATGTGCTGTGAGGAAAGCGGCGAACACCAAGAACTATATGTGGCTATTTACAAGTCGTTTTGATTTTTCTACATTCCAGCTTCTGTTTATGCACTCACAAGATTAGCTTTTTTAAAAGCTAAGAAACTCAGACACTGGAATATATATACATTTTAGGTGACAAGAGAATACACACTCTACTACTGTCTAGTTTAATTCCTTCCCAGAATTCCAATTTACGGAAGCGCATTTGAAGTTTCACTATAACTTAATAAATCGACCCGAAGGCTGACTATAATCACTGCGTAGCAGCTCCTGCAGTGATGTACGTAAGCCCTGCACATTAGATTCACAATAGCCGTTGCAGTCATGCGTAAACCCATGAAACTGGTTCCCCAATCAGTTTAAATGATGTATATTTCTGCTCATAGGGGGCAGTCATTCGATGCACCAGAAGTAGAAGTCTAACACCAATAAAGCGCTGAGCTATGCTTAGCGCTTTATAAATGATATATCACAGTTTACAATAATATGAACATATACATACTTGGAGGCCCACACTTCAGAGGCTTGCGACATTTTCCCCCACATGTGGGTATGGGTTCAAGACAGGACTGCCTGGGGGTGGGGCTGAGGTCGGCCAGGTCCCTTGCCCCACAGGGGCAGGTGGTGATGGCCTCTGGGAGGAGTGTACAGGACTGGCAAGACCCGGGGTGACAGGTGTCTTCACACTTGTGGTTACCACAACCCAGTGTCCTGTTATATATGTATAAATACACATGAAGAGCCATCTTGGACATGTAGAAATATCAAACATTTTCTGGCTTCCTCATATACTGTCAATTCCTTATTTAGTACTTGATTCCGCGACTTCAATCGCGAGAATATAAAATTACAATCACCAATTTTTTTGGCTATAATTTCATATGGCTCAAAACTGTCTGATAAATAAATGCAAGATTTTAAAATCTAGCTGTTTAAAACAGGGGTAATATAAACATGTCATTAGCTTGAAAGACATGAACAATTATCTCACTTGTCACACTTGATGCCACAGCTGTAGGACTCAGTGAAGGACTCGCTGCTGCCACATGTTACCTCCCTTGATTCATGACTGCCATAGCAATCTGTAAAATCAATAATCCATGCATGAATCTGTATGATTAAGACTGCAAAAAATCACACATTTCAAAGATTAAGTAAATCTTAAA
Source organism: Magallana gigas (assembly GCF_963853765.1). Classification (NCBI taxonomy): domain Eukaryota; kingdom Metazoa; phylum Mollusca; class Bivalvia; order Ostreida; family Ostreidae; genus Magallana; species Magallana gigas. Next base: position 30,531,898 of record NC_088862.1, read on the forward strand.
GTTTACTGACATTCAGCTTCTGTCCTTTATAAAATTTAAACTCCATCAGATTCCTTTCGTATTAATTTTGATTATTTTCCAACCGATCCCAATTTGAAAATCAATGAACTGGATAATCCAATTTAATAAACATTTTTCACATTAAACATGAAAGGTTGTGACCTTTTACCTTGTTTGATGACCTCTGTACATGGGTCACAGGGGCCTTCATGACAGATCTCCTTACAGAAGTGCTTGCCACAGTTCAGCTGTTTCTCACACACGCTGGAACACTTGAAGATTTCTACACTGCTGCATTTCATGGACTGACTGAAATCACAAACAAGAAATCACACATATTGTAAACATACAATATTTTGCACGTTCAAAATGATTTTTCAAAAGGTTAGCGTGAATTTGATTTAGTGCTTTCAATAATGTACACCTATTTATTATTATATGTACAGAATATGTTTGACAGTTGGTGATGTAATTGATTAGGTAGAAGCTGAATTCCACCAAAAAACATTAGAATTAGAATACACAGCCGAATATGATACGCTTACAGTATTCAATTCACTAAAAATTTCCTAAAAGCCATCTACATTCAAGGGGTATTTTATAAAGGAAATTCCTATATTCAAACCACTATCTACTCCTGGATTATCATTGGCTGTCCCAAAATAAAATTGATCAAGTTCAGCTAACAAGATGAACAAATTTGAGTTGTGATGTTGACATACAGGAAAATACATAGTGAAAATTTAGATTGTCTAAGTTTACTGACCCAGGGGACCTGTTCTACCACAGAACAACATCAAAACCTGGGTCACATAGATGTTTACCACAGAATGACATCAAAACCTGGGTCACATAGATATTTACCTCTGTTTGCCACACAGACACTGGCGGGTGACCACAGCATTGCAGGGTGGGCAGGGACCCGGATGACAAAGACTGAAATGGAGAAAACGAACATAAAACTCATTTTTTAAGGAATATGGAAAATGGATCACACAAATGTTCATTCTGCAACAGCATCTTGCGCTGATAAAAAACAACATAGCTTTGTTTGGTGCATGTACATGCATTATAAAGCCTAATGTAATCATTCCAGAATTTAAAGGTAATTAATCTATATAATCATAGTTTCAATTACAGAGACAATTTCTTGCTCATTTAAAAGATGTTTTTTCAATAAAAACCATGTTGCAGGATAAATGACACCCTTCTGAAAAACACCATGTACATGTATGTGTATTGTCTTAGGAGTCTCAATCTGATTGACATGTATGTTTCTTTCCCTTGCCCAAATTTAGGTTAAATTTCAAAATATGGACCATCAGGCATCTATTGCATTCACAAATGTACATTATCTATGCACACAAAATGAATTTGAACTTACATGTTGCAGTGATGTTTACATCTTGCTGAACGATTTTTCTTGCACACTTCTCCACAGCTGTGAGGCGTTTCCATCCGGTTCCATTCAGGGTCCCGGCATTTTCCTGTCAATTACAAAAAATATAATAAAACCCCTTCATTGAAACTGCGGTACTGAGTTTCTTAAGGGCAAAGTGACATAGTTTGGTGAGATAATGGCAATTGTTTCATTTGCATGTCTCTTTATTATCTAATTAATATAGTACCTATTTAATTGTCTTTATTAATTTACCCTGCAAAATAGCAGTACTGCAGTCATCAATCAAATGTACAAAGATTTATCACACAAAGACATTCATCCTTTATGTGATCATTCTCAACAACAGATAAGAGCAATAATTTCACAGGAAATTATATTAAATACATGTACGTTTTAAGTACAGGAAATCTTATATTCCAGACATTGTTTACTCTGTAAACAATAAGAGATGGTCTTAAATTTGCATTTTTTAAAAACAACACATGCAAATACTAATTTATGGTGTACATATTCTCAAGATGAAAGACTGACCACAAAAACAGCGGTACTGATTGGGAATCTTGTCGGACGTGTTTTGACAAGCAGGGCATCTCCATCCGTTGTCCACGCCTACAGAATCAGATACAAAACATGTACTCAAAGAAAACAAATTCTATGCATTCTGTAATTCTATTTCAAAACTCTTTTGTTATATAACATATATATAATAATGAAAGGAGTGGTATTTATTTAAATAAATGAATGAATCAGTGTATCTGATCAAAAAGAGCTTTGTACATTTTGTAACACCATGTACACCAAGAAACATATTTAACAGGTAAAAAAAATCGTACACATTAAATTTAAACCTATGGTTACTTTAAGATTTCTCACACATTTAACTCTATTCCTCCTGAAGCATTATACCCTTTACCTTCTAAAGCCATAATTAATTTGACGCATCGGTTAATACCCTAATGACAATTTATGACACGTCTATATTAAGAGGGAATGAAACTGACTTAGTGATTATTGTAGCCATATTTTACTATATACCCACCTTCAATGCGAGCTGTGGGCGACTTGGCCCACGTCTTGATACAGCGGAGATGGAAGATGTGATAACATCCGTTACAGCTCCACACGGCGTTCTGTCCGCGAATCGTGTCACAGCACACCATACACTCATAAGTACCGGCTGTCAGCTGTTCTATCAGTAGAGCTGTCAAAACACACTTCAGGGTCAGCCATATAAATTTAAATAACTCACAATACCGGTACTTTCAAGTTTCATATTTATTAAACATTTCATTAAAATTATTTTGAAATTAAAACTCTAAAGTTGTACAATATGTTTTCCTCAGATTACAAAATTTTCATTAACATCAATCTGCATGGGTGATCTTCAAAGTTCCATTCATTGAAAGGAGTAAATTCTGAATAACATTGATATCATTCAAAAATTTAATATACAAAAATTTTGGCTATTTAGCTGCATCACAGGGGCCAAGACTTTGACTGTGAGCTTTTATTATCAATACTTATGGGTACTAGTTTATGATCAATGATTAATGAAAGCAGCATGTACCAATATGATTCACCAATAACTGCTTGTAAAAACAGTCTGAGAACACTGGGGCCTTACCTCTCTGGCTCTCGTCCACTTTCCCTGATGCTGTTCTGAGCAGCACCTGTTTCTTCCTGCCGTGTCCTTTCTGGTTCTGCTGTTGGTGCTGATATAGCAAGTTCTGCTTCCTCATTGGTTTGTAATGAATAGACTTATCCTTATCTTGTCTCTTCGACATCTCCACATCGCTGGCGTTACTTCTAGTCTCGCCCGAAAAACAGATGTCGTCACTCGTCTCGCTCATGGTATCAGACATCGTTCTCCGATCCCATTCCACTACTGCTTGACAGATCTGATTCGTGAAAGATTCTGTACTCTCGCCATTAGAGTCTTTATGTTCCCTCTCTTTGGTTTTGGGGACAAATTCCTTCCTACTTCCTGCAGCAGTGCTTTGTGTAATTCCTTCGTCACGATAGTCACGCCCTTTTCTACTTTCATTTTTGCCTGCATTGTGATCCCTAGGACTATTTCTCTGACCTTGTCTGCTATCCTTTTTATTGGGATTATTTGGTTTCCTGTCAGCACGGTCTCGGCTGTACTGATACTCCTCTCTGTTACGTGTATTTTCTTTTTGTTGATCAGAGCCATCATACTTGCTCCCTTTCTTATTTTGACCCTTTCTTTGATCCTCTGTGTGATGCTGATTGTGTTTAAACCCCTGGTGGCCACTTTTAGGTCTCTCATTGTGCCCTTTAGTGCCTCGTTCGCCTCTCCAATGATCAATTTCTGTCACATCTGGCTTATTGGTCGATTTTTTACTAAATGATGCAAAATTCTTTTCAAAGAAGTCCTGATCAGAACTATAGGCTTTACTTTTTCTCTCTACCACCCCGCTGTCTGTATCCTGGCTATTACTAGATGTCTCTCTTGCTTTCTCCGCCTTGTGAGTTGGGTGCGAGTTTTGATCAAATTTTTCCACATTAAAATTACAATCACTTTCATAACTCTTTTTCGATCTTTGAACATCCTTTAATTTTTTATGAAATATTTCGCTTGTACCATCACTTGTCTTGTCTTTTCCTTTTTCAAACTTACTTGATTTCCCTTCTTTATAATAATTTTCCCTATGTTTTTCACCAAAGTCCCCATCTCTTGTGTGTCTGTGATCTTTATCCTGAACTGGCGATCCATATCTTTCAGCCCTCTGACCCTTTTCACTTCTTTGACCCTGTCCTTGTTTATAGCCATGACCTTGGCCTCTACCATATCCACGACCTTGACCTTTTTCATACCTTTGACTTCTCTCATATCCTGCATCTCTTTGATGTCCGTGATCAAATTGCCTATCATAATTTTTTTCTTGATCTCTGTCATATCCATGCTTATGACCCCCTCTATGTCCTTGACCTCTCCTATAACTTTGACCTCTGCCGGACTGTGTGCGATACTCTTTAGAACTACCTTGCTGGGAGTATGGCCTATTTTGTTTACCTTCACCATTTTCATGATATGAATTTCCTCCGGTTGACTGTTGTCTAAGTTCAGAATTAACAAACTCCCCACCCTGGACATAATTTTGAGGAGGAAAACTGTTCATATTAGGAACATAAAATTGACCAGGAGGGGGTGTCTGGAAAAAAGGAGGAGGAGGCATGTGCATTGGAGGAGGGTAATATGGTCCATTCTGAGGATCATATTCTTCATAGCTTTGATAGGGATCTGTTTGATAGTAGTAGGACATTTTTGACCTGTGTCTTCAGTGAATCTGAAAGAACAGAAATATACCATATGTGATACGAAATCAAATCCCTTAAATTCCCTTTAAAAGCAGAGACATACCACCCCTGTTAAAAGTTACGCTAAATGAAAATAAAGCATGCATAGAAAAGTTGATTTTTACTTCAGTCATCGGATTAATGCCACATCAATATACAGTTGAAATGGAAAGTGAAAATAAAGGCTCGTCTAAAAAATTCGAGGAAATTCGGTTAACATACCTCTCTTCTACTTGAATTTGTAGTCTGCTCAGTTCTGTGTATTTTAAATTGGCAAACAACTCATTATTTATCATTAAATTAACTACAGTGAATATCTTTTTAAGTGTTGTTGTTATCTTTTTTATCGCAACAAGTTGCGATGTTGGGCAATATTGAACTCGTCAAAATTTCATAATACACCCGTAACACCATGTCAGAAAAGCGCTTGAAATTGAGATCACTTGAACGCTTACCTTTGATGGCGACTGTTACCATACGTCTAATCCGTTCGTTTGAACATCGAAATTTGAAGCACGTTGTTTACCATGACGTTGACTTGACACAGAGTGTCGCAGACTTCAAAGACTTTGTCAGGAAAGGTAAGTTTACCCCCAAAATGTCCACTGAAAAATAACGATTTTGCACTGATTGCGATGTTTCAACCGGTTCCATGTGGTTTCTCTGGGAAAACGAAACTAAGTTCTTTTTAGTTCACTTGAACCAGTGTATTCCAGAATTTATTTATTTCGTCGAAATTTTCCTGACTTGGCATTATATAGTTGAAGGTTAATAACCTAAAACAACTATTTTTATTGAATGAAGCGACGTATTAGTGGTACATTAACTTGATTAAGGCAACTGTAAGATCTGAAAATATTTATCATTTTTCTATAGTATCTAATTATTTAACAGATTTTTATTTATTTACTTTATTTCTTCAATTAATGTCTGATGTGGAAGCAGGCTAGTGATTAGGCCCATTGCTCATTGTCAGCAAGGCTGCATAGATACATTCCATAACGTTATAAATTATTTTGTTATACTTTCATGATAAATTCTGAAATCTGATTGGTTAAGCCGCAGTTGATAATCCGTTTTGTTATACTTTCATGTTAAATACTGAAATCTGATTGGTAAAGACGCAGTTAATAATATTTACTATTACCCTCAGCATTAGCAACGTACTTAGCAACGGGTAACATTAAAAAATGTTACATGCGCGAAAATTATGCGCGTACGGTTCGCTGTAGAATTCACGTTATTCCTATATAAAAGCAGTAAAATTTTCTTAAAAAATAAGACATTCAGTATAACAAAATAAATAGTGCCTGTTTGGGAGGATAACAGTTGAAATTGACACCCCTTGAAAACCATTGTCAACCTCCGCTTCGCGTCGGTTGACAATGGTTTTCTCAGGGTGTCAATTTCAACTGTAACCCTCCCAAACAGGCACTAATTATATAATATTACCCTCAGCGTTAGCAACACACTTAGCAACGGGTAACACAACGAAATGTTACACGCGCATAAATTATGCGTGTAAGGTTCGCCGTAGAATCACATCATTTGACTCATATAAAAGCAGTAAAAAATTCTCTAAAATTAAGACATTCAGTATAATAAAATAATTAGTGCCTGTTCGGGAGGGTAACAGTTGAAACTGACACCCCGAGGAAACCATTGTCAACCTCCGCTTCGCGTCGGTTGACAATGGTTTCCTCGGGGTATCAATTTCAACTGTTACCCTCCCAAACAGGCGCTATTTATATAGTAACAGCTATAGTTGCTGTCATCCTAGTAACATCAAGAGTCGATCTTGCATGATAATACTCCTTGTTTTGGTCATAGAATGAGCCATGGCCATACAATCTGATTAGAATTAGATGTTAGATCCGCTCGCTTACTCGCTACACAAACACCAAATGTTAGATCCGCTCGCTTACTCGCTACACAAACACCAAATGTTAGATCTGCTCGCCTACTCGCTACACAAACACCAAATGTTAGATCTGCTCGCCTACTCGCTACACAAACACCAAATGTTAGATCCGCTCGCTTACTCGCTACACAAACACCAAATGTTAGATCTGCTCGCCTACTCGCTACACAGACACCAAATGTTAGATCTGCTCGCCTACTCGCTACACAGACACCAAAATTAATGTTAGATCTGCTCACCTGCTCGCTACACAGACACCAAATGTTAGATCTGCTCGCCTGCTCGCTACACAGACACCAAATGTTAGATCTGCTCGCCTGCTCGCTACACAGACACCAAATGTTAGATCTGCTCGCCTGCTCGCTACACAAACACCAAATGTTAGATCCGCTCGCCTACTTGCTACACAAACACCAAATGTTAGATCTGCTCGCTTACTCGCTACACAAACACTGTTTGTGTAGCGATTAAGGGAGTGGATCTAACATCTAATTTTAATTAGATTGTATGGCCATGTGAGCATGCATGATGATTAATGTGATAATTTATAGCTGACTTACGTAATAACAAAAGCTATGTCCCTTTTTGGGGTCAATTGATGAAATTGAATTGAACTTTCTGGAGCAAATTAACGCGTGAGCACGTTAAAGCTATACACGCTATAATTTACGTCAATTTTGAATGACAGTGTAAACGCATGTGTTTGTCTACTTATAAAAGTTATCCTTAATCTGTAAATTACAATGGTGAATTCCATCTCGTTACAAAGATATAGATTTTTGATTGTTTATTTTCCTGCAAGGAAAATATACCTTTTCATGAATATTGATGAAGGAAGAGCGAAACCGACCTCATTGCGCATGTCCGCGGAGAACTAGGTGGTCGTTATTGTTTGCCTAATTGAATATCCAACTTGATTTTTGATATGCTTAACAGTTGTTAATTTGAAATACATACATGTATAATGAGTAAAATATGTTTGTCATTCACGATACCCTTACATCTGCATTAACACTTATAGGATCTATAAATAGCACATAGGGGAAAAACACAGGTCTACGTCATTTTTTTGAAGGAAGTATTCATATTTACTCACAGGCTTGTATTTTTTTCTCTTGTTTGTACTCGTATATTGGACAAATTTTTGCTTTACTGAAATATCCTTTCCCTTTGTGAAACTATCACGATTATGAAGATGTTGACCCTTCACCAGTTTTGGTATGATAGACTAAATTTAGCTGTCGATATCACGTGATAGATTGATATTCACAAGGAGGCATTACTTTCCTGGCAGGAAAATAAATATTTTTTATTGTTTAATATTTGATATATTTGTTACGTGATCAAATTGAGCATTATAATTAACAGCATAAAGGTAACTTTTATTATAATTAGTAATCCAACACAGACATTTTCCCCGTTATTCAAAATTGACGCAAATTATAGCGTGTATAGCTTTAAATCTTTGTAATGATCCTACTCAGCTATATGTTAATAGTAATTATTAATAAGATGCCATCACCGAATCCTTGGACAGTCCTTCATAATTCATGCTGGGAAATTTAACTCCAACTTCGCGGTTGCTTGTAGCAGTTAAAACTGTAATATTTGTGAAGCACATATCACCTTGCACATTTAAAAATCTCGCTGTTTTTGTTAGATGTAAACTAATGATTAAAATTTGGCATTTCGCAATTTTAATATTCTTGCGATGCAAAATGGTTAAATAGCAGAATTAAGTAGTTGGGTAAAATGAGAAATCAACAGTATATGATCTTTTTTAGAATTTTTTTTGTAGCTAATAAGCTCCCTGTAATAAAATCATGTACTAGTTTGACTGTTGTGTATTGATTTTGCGATATATACATTCATTTGCTACATGTATTGTTGTCTTGATCATGTTGATTTAATTTTCACATTTTTTTGTTGTTTTTTGTTGTTGTTGTTGTTTTTTTTTAAAGATATTTCAACAAGACCTGGATTACCCCCTCCATTTAAGACTTATTCATTTGGTGAGTTTAACATTTTGAAGACCAAAAAATAAAATGTTATTATTACGGGCCGCCGGAAGGCGGTCCGTTATTTGATACACATTTAAATATTGTTACTGCGTTTCTGCGGGATAGTTCTTTTTTAATAGAATTAATACTATGCTTATTTTTATGAATTAAACGTAAATTTGCATGTAGAAATATGTTTATGCCTTTTAGAAAATATCACATATTTTTTGTTTTACTCGTAAATGAAAAGTAGGTCATACTTAGTAGATTGTCGTATTTGGCGCGTTTTTATCGAGACTATAATCTATTCGGAAAATTTCGGAGTTCTTCATTCTTTTCAAAACAATGCATCAGGATCGGTATGCGGGACATACTAAAGACCTGAAATACGAAAGACCTGAATGTCATTAAATTTTATATAAATGATACATTTGAATTTCTATGTGCCGTGTCAAATAAAATGACTATATAATGCATTAAGTTTTCATTCAATACAATGCAACAAAAAAAAACCAAAAAAAAAATGGTTTGAAATACATAATCTCCAAGAGAAAAATGATAAGTTGAACTTTTTATTAGAGTAATGTAAAAATCAATGTGTTCTCCATTACTTCATACTATGGCAATGATCATACAATTTCCGTTAGAAATGCTTACAGTAACGAAATCGATTCTTTATGATAATAGTAAAATGTTAAACTTCAAAACAAGTTGCTGAAAGTATATTAAAATTTACCATACAAATTAGTACAACCAACTCTTTTTTTCTTCTTTGTGGTGTGTTTTTATGTAAACAACCAATGATTTATACAACAATTATATTTTTTGCGGCCCATTTGACGCTTGCGTCAATATGATTTCTTGTTGGGAGTTGATTTTAATCAACTCTCCTATGCAGTTACTCTGACAAACCGAAAATGAAACAGTGTTTGGACCTAAGCACAAATCATCACCGCTGACAAGACTTAGTTCTTGAAAATAATAGAAAAATACGATGTAATGTATGCTGAAGCATTGTTTTTCAAGAAAACTTATCTATAAACACTTTGAAAATAGTCAGATTTTATATAATACTAACAATGTAGATATTTTTGTAGTATCATGTATTACTACGCCAGAGTTTAATATAGTCTCGTTCAACCAAACGCTGGCTGTCTCCGTAAATCTCCGACAGAGAGGCTCTCTTGCTTGTCGGAGATTAACGGAGACAGCTGAGCGTCTGGTTGAACAAGACTAGAGTTCGATATCAATAGTGTTTGGATCCATACAATTTTTAGAATTGTTTCGATTACTAATACATAGTTTGAAATCTATCTTTAACATGATTCATATGGGTTTCTCGAAATTCTTGTCGGAAAATTCATCTTATAAAAATGTGCGTAATTTAAATACAGACTAGAAACTGATTGCTACGCAAGATAAGTTGATTTTGAAATGAATGATAATCGATAAAATCAACTCCCGTCAGTACTTTAGTACTTTGATTTTTAAATTTAAGATGCTTGTATATTCCTTTAAGTTACAGTAACTGTTGTATTTTAACCACATTTATGAACATAATTAAAAAAGATTTATTAATACATGTTATATTTTCAGATACTCTGAAGATCTCCCATCAAGCTTATGGATACAAGGTCAATATCACCCAGGCCTGTTTTTAATTTGTTATTAAAAATTTTAGCAAAGAAATATCATTTCTTATTGAACATTTAGGAAACTCCTTTGATTTGCTCAATTTAGTCATTAAATTACATTTAAATCTATAAACCTAGGAACAAAGCTTATTTTGATATCTATCTGACATTTTATGTAAATTGAATAATATTATTTAAGGAGCAACATATGAAACCTCAGTATATACCGTATTTTTTTCGGAAATTAGGTCGATACTTTTTTTCCCTGACACGTGGACCTTGCCCTATTCATCGCTTCGCCCAATTTATGTTTGTTTTTTTTTGGTTGGAAAATTTGATATGAAATTTTGCAAAAATTTATGCAACCCTCCAATAAAATCATGAGTGTTTACTATAATACAGCTTGAATTTCTGGGTAAAAATCGTATGGATTTTAATCAATATACTGTAGTAATTTATCATTTAAACAAAATTAAATGTAAATAGATTTATTTCTTCTTACAATTCTTACTTAGATCACTGACTGAATCATCTTTCGATCATTATTATATGCTGTCATGCATTTTAATCATGTGCTTACGATAAACAGGAAATCGATTTCGCGCGGTAAAAGTAAAATGAGAACCGTACAAAGGGTAATTACGGGGGAAAAATATCGTCGGGTAGAAATTAAAAAAAAAAACAATTTGTTTTCATAATAGAATACATGAACAAGTTTTTTTTCTGTATATTCAACATAAAACTTCCCATGAAATTTTAGCCAGGTGTCTCTGAAATCAGTCTGGGTATACTTTGTTTATACACAGTTGACTCTCTGCACGTGCTACTCATGCCCACAGGCTACAATAAGATCAGAGGTTGACTCGTGTGTATATACACAGTAAAAAGTCACACAGAGACACAGGGTGGCATGTGCTACCGTAGTCATGCCTCCAGGCTAGGTTACTATCCCCCGGTTAACACCAGTTTGTACACATGGCAGGGAAGTAATAAAAAACGATCTTTTTATAAATTAAAACCGGCCGTACTGAATTAATTGGTTTGAAAATTTTGATGCAATTTCAAACATTTTCTTACGATGTTTTCAAGAAATACATTTTATTTCCCTTTTGTTTAAAACTGTGAAATAAGATTAAAGGCTACTATATGATAACGTTATTGGTTTAAACCATTTATTCATTATACCCCCGCAAACGAAGTTTAGGGGGGTATATTGGTTTCACCCTGTCCGTCTGTCCGTCTGTCTGTAGACGCAACTTTGTCCCCCCTATAGAATTTTTTATTACTGCATGGAACAGTTTGAAAATTTGTACATATGTTGAACACCATCTGAAGATGTGCACCTGCAATTTTTTTTAAGATCAGACAAGATTTAATGATTTTATGACAGTTTTCATTTTCCTTATTCTATATATTGTACACTAATGTTGAAAAGTAAGGGAGGTAATCCTTACAGATTTTATTAATTAATTAATAGAAAACACTCTAAAATATATTTATATAAATACTTCCAGATGAAGTTTTTTGTCTTTATGTCTTAATTAATAAATTTTTTTTTATTTTTTATAAGTATTCTATCAACTGACAATGCAAAGTTTTTGTTCGTCAATGATAAATTCTTAGGAGCTAATAAGAACATCAAAGACAAGTGTGGCTGAATTCATTTGTCCCAAGGGAGCCATTATCTGAGCCATGGTTCAGATGGAGCATGTGTTTAGGGGAAATTGATAATCTGTAAAGTGGGTGATGGTTTTGGGGCTATTTTAAAACTGTTTCATGTAAACCAAAAGGTCTATCATTATAAAGAAATAAATAATATAAATATAAATGATTAATTTAAGAAGTTAAACTATTTTTAGAGGTTGTTTAAATTTATTTGTCAAGTAAATTGATGAAGTGACCCTATTGGGCATTAATTTAAATGAAATTCAAAATTACTGATATGATTGTAGTGTTTTGGCAATTTTAAAATTGTTTGTGATATTAAATTTTCTTTTTTTTTTTTTTTACATATTTTTACATAGTATGGTAATTATGGTAATGTTTTGGGAGTTTATTGAATTTAACAAGTTCATCAAAGAAAATCATAGTCCTATGGGATCAATTTTCTGATATGGAGTTCCACTGTGCCATAGGAGAAAGTGAGGAAAATTTGAAACAACTAATTGCATCTGTCAAGACTCTTATTAAAAAAATATTGAAAGTTTTATTAACAGAAGAGCATTGCTTGGCTACTGGTATTTCTATTCACTGCAAAGGGAGGGGTTATTGTCATTTTGTTGGTTTTTCTTTAAATCAATTAAATTAAAAAAATATATCATCAAATACATACATTTGTAAATAGATATGTATTTACAGTGAAATTCTGACAATTTTGATTTTAATTTTTCTTTGTTATTATAACTAATTTTTTTTTTTTTTACAATTCTAGAAATTTTTTTTGGTATGTGTTCCAAACCTTTATTATTCAATTCAATTATTTGTCCCATTTGAAATTAGCCTAGTGGGGGTATTAGTCCCATTAGGACAGTTCTAGTTAGAACTAGCGGTAGTTTTTCGACCAATTCTTCGAAGTCGACCTAATTATACTTCTTTTTATTTTTTGGCTAAAAACGGCCTCCTTCGCCCAATAAACCGTATCGACCTAATTTTCAAAAAATACGGTACTAAAAATAAATGTGAAAATACATAATCAGTACTTTCAATACTTTGATTCTTATTCTCCTTCAAACTTTTACATGTAATGTAGAGTAACAATCCAGTGATGAACTTGGAGGATGATGAAAAGTTGATTCTAAACATGCTAAAAGAGGACAGATCACTAAAAAGAAATGGAGTAGGTAGGTGCTGCTACAGCTAGACTTTATGGTTCATCAATCTGACAGATTGTTTACTAAATATTGCAAACCTTGCTGAAAAACATTTGGTTTACCATTTACAAGTAATTATCATTTTCTTTGCTAAAAAGCATGTTTGCTCCATTGAAATGAAGTTAGTGCTTTTGTCTTATTTTGTTGTCAGATAATGAGACGGAGATCTCCTTCTTCAAAATGGAGGATTATCTTGAGTACAAGAAGAATCCCCGCCATGCTTGGTGATCACTTTATTCTTTACACTACCAAATCAATGCAACAATATCTCTGACAGTACCAATACAAACTCATGCCATATAATCCATGGCCAACAGCAGGAATCTCTACTCAATCAAGCGCCATTGTGGTTTTACAAACAGCGCACAACAGTGAACCATAATACTGGTAAATTTTTGCCTATATAGTGGGATTGAACTGGATGCAGTGAGGAATTTGTTGATGTGAAAAGGAAAAATATAGTGAACAAGTGAATAATGCTATTCGTTGATATGATTCTTTTGTAATCAGTAGATGATACATGTATTAAAAATGTGGCGCAACGGAGGATTGGTTTTCATTTATATTTAAATGAATTTTACAATGAGTTTGGCAATTATTGTTTCATTCTGAGATAATGGTATATAGGTAGGAATTAGAATTTGATAAAGTGCAATCTGGTGCACTTGCAAATGCAAAAGTTAGATATCTAAGATATGAAATATTGATTATTGCTGTTAAGAAATATTGTTTTTGCAACTTACCATAAATCAATTACCATTCAAGTATAGAGACCCCCCCCCCCCCCAGGTACCCTAGTGATCAGTCTGTCCTTTCATTCAACTGTGCTTCTGAGATTATTTGTCTTGAGCATATTTTCTCTCCCCTTGGCCCAATTTAGTTCACACTTCATCCACAGAGTGCCTTTGGGTAAAGGGCGTGCAGTGATCTTGAACCTTTTGAGTTTTTAGGTCTAAGGTTAAGGTCATAACAAAATTATGAAAAATCCTTGTCCAGATCTTATCTAACATAATGGAACATAACATAGTGGAAGTTTACATTTCAGATATTGAGGATACACGATATTAATGGTACGCATATTACTGGTAATGATGATACTCAGGATATCGAATTTCAACATTATTATTTCTAAAAGTAAAATGCTGATCCTACATTATTGTTTGTAAATACTACCATATATTCATTTTTTCTTTTCTCTGTATACGGAATCCCTAAAAGACAAATGAAAACATTTAACATTGAAAATTTATTGCTCATAACATTTTCATATATTAACATTAAAAATACAAAATTAATGCAGGACTGATATAATACTCCAGAGTATGTGACTGCACCTCTGAAATGAAAGCCCACGGAGTCTAAAGCACTTTTTAAAACAAATGTTTTATATAATTTAATTGATCACTAATAATAACGATTAATCAAGTAAAATCGTCCACTTTGATAGTGAGGCTCGCCTCCGGTCGCCTCTTCTTCTTGTCGCTGAAATCAAAGTCTCCCGTTTTCCTGGTCTTCTTGTCATCCCTTCTATAAATGACGATAATAAGAGAAAGAATTAGAGCGAAGTCTTATAGTTTTTGGGAGTTGATTTTAATCAACTCTCCTATGCAGTTACTCTGGCAAACGGAAACTGAAACAGTGTTTGGACCTAAGCACAAATCATCACCGCTGACAAGAGTCAGTTCTTGAAAATAATCGATAAATTCGATGTAATGTACGCTGAAGCATTTTTTTTTAAAAAGGAAACTTATTTATAAATAACTAAAAAATAGTCAGATTTTAAATGGTACCAACAATTTAGAAGTTTTTTTGCTGTCGTATGTATTCCTAAGCCAGAGTTCAATATAGTTTCGTTCAACCATCGGCTGTCTCCGTACATCTCCGACAAGCAGAGAGTCAGTCTATATTTAGAGGTCGCATCATCAAGCTATCACATGACCTGGTATCTCTTACTTGTCGGAGATTAACGGAGACAGCCGAGTATCTGGTTGAACGAGACGAGTTCATTATTGGTTGGATCCATACACTTTTTGAAATATTTCGAATACCGATACATAGTTTGATGAAATCAATTCTATTTTAAATATTACACAACATGATTCAAAAGAGGTTTTCTCGAAATTCTTGTCAGAAAAGTCCGTGAATCCATATTATAAAAATGTGCGTAATTCAAATAGAGATTATAAACTACTTGCCAAGCAAAATAACATATCGTTGATTTTAAGATAAATAATAATCAATAAAAATCAACTCCCGTCAGTACTTTGATTAAATCTACATTTAGCATGATATTATTCACCACTTACTCTTTCTTTTTCTCCTCCACTATCCTCCTCAGCTCTTCGAGTCCTTGCTCATCCTCCTCTGTGTTAAAGTCCTCATGGCTGAGGGGGTCATACTGCAAATTCTGGGTAAAAAAGAAAAATTCATTTTATTTATGATAAAAATAAAATTTCATTTTTGCAATTTTATCCTAAGATTTAATAGGTTCATTACAATGTGTTGAAAGTTCTTACTTTACACAAAGATTGCTAATGACCTGAAGGTGTGTCATGATTTTGACTCAAGTTCATTTGAGCAAGTTCAAGGTCATTGGAAAACAAAAGTTCATTATTTGTGTCCAGTCTAAATCTTTCTAATGGAGAAACATTGGACATTCCTACTTCACATTAAGCTTGCTTATGACCAGAAGGTATGTCATGATTTTGACCTAAGGCCATTGGGCAAGTTCAAGGTCACAGTTAAAAAAATATTTCTCCTGTAACTTCAGTGACATAAAAATATGTGTACCTTTACTCCTAATACATCCCCATCCTGGATATGATAAGGAGATTGTCTCAAGTTGGATTTCTGGGGAGTCTTCTTCTTTCCTCCTTTTCCAGAAGATTTCTAAAAAGCAATTTGCAAAAAAAAACGATGTTATAGTGGCTGTGCATGTACCAATTCTGTAGCCTGTATAAGTTTACACAAATACGTTATTCTTACAATCGTTTTCTGATCATGCCCACTTTATGGTAATAAACATGTATACCGTGGGTATACCAAAAATACTGATAATTCTTAACTTTCTAAGACAGATGCATTTGAGAAGCAAAATTGTAGTAAAATCAATAGTTGATTTACAATAAGTGTTTTATTCTACAGTGACAGACAAGATATTTTTAAAACGAGTATTGGTTTCAAGTAGTGTTTTACCCTCTGGTTTTCCTTTATAATCAGCCATTCATATTTCTTGGGAAAATGCTTCGCCACCAAAATATGCTCCACTGGAATAAGCAGTAAATCTGCGACCACTTGCTTCAGGCTGTTTGCTGTGGCTCCCTGGGATACATTCCAAACCAGTTCCTGTCCTGGCGCGTAGGTCTTTGTCTCTGGAATCCTCTGACAAACTTCTAGAACAATGTGATTGGCTCTGTAATGATAATGCTTGACCGTTCATTAAAGCTGAATACAACTCGTGCACATTTCACATCGCCAACAATACCAGTACCAGAATATTATCTCTTAAATTAGCATCTATTCACTTTCATTAAATTTCTTACGTTAGATTTTCTTCCTGAGGTAGGATTTGGACGGCTAGTTTTCTACAGGACTGCAAACGAAGTTTCCTAAAATTTAAAAGTAGAACTACAATGTTCTGGTGCAAGTACTAGTATTAAGGACAAAAAATTTATGTATCTACCCATAACTATCAAATGAATTAACAATTTAAATAAATAAATGCTAATGTTGGTTTTTTTTAACCACTATCTGAATTTTAATAACAATGCTAATATTTTGTGAAAATAGGAGAGATGGTAGCACTATTTACCATAATGTCTGTAAAGCGAGAACAATAATTTTAAACTTCTAATCCCTGTCAAGATTCAACTCTGCATTGCCAAATTAACCCCTAACGAATCTAAATTACATGTATACCTCATTAACCCTGCACATGCTCTCTAAAATCATAGTAACTGTAAGACTTGAGTAAAAGTACCACCCTAAATAATTGTGGCAACATAGACTGGAAGCGTTAAACTAGGTCATGTCTTTGTTGTCCATTTGACCTAATGCAGCCATGGCATGAAAAAAGAAACTAATTGTGATTTTCTGGAGCCTGAAATAAAAGTAATGTTGTCCTTGAAGACAGAAAAACCTCAGATGGCCCGCTGCACATTTTGTCTGTCAGTGACCGCCAGAAGCGGACGTCAGACAATCTGCACCACATGTGCAGTAAATTGCAAGCAATTCATCACAGGTTCTATATGTAGCCCTTAACGAGGCTGGGTCTAATTAGTTCTGCCCTAGATTTTTTAATGAAATTTTTTACCTGAATTTCTACTGATATAGTTATTATTTTAAGATTAAAAAATCAGACATTTACCACACCGTTTGTTTAGGGGGTCATCTCAAAGTTTATTAATCTTTAACATAGGACCCTATGGGATTTCGCTTGAAATGTATCAATTTTGCACGTTTTTTTAAACTTCTGCCCTAGGGATTTCTTTTTCTGTTCTACATATTAAAGTTATTGCTAAAAGGCATCAAATGGTCAAATAAAAAAAACCTTTTACCTCCTGGTTTGTTCCAGGGGTCTTATCAAAGTTGATTTTTGTATGCCCAATTTCCCAGATTTGTAAGATAATGGCTATTTTTTATTTGACAAAGGCGAAAAAGGTGATCTTTATAGTATTATTAAAGCCTTCAGATATATTTAAGTAATAAAAAAATATATAACATCACATATTAAGGGTCATTTATATAAAATACATGGTTAATGTCTTGAAATATATGAATTAAGCTATATTTAGGCGGGTTAAGAAAACGTGACAGAGGGTTTGGCCTGCTGAACCCTCTTCACTTTTTCGACCCGAGCCCAAATATAGCTTATACTTCGAGACAGTTATGTTTATTCCACAATATAACATTAATTTTACGCATTAAACGAGCCATTTTCAACAAATTTCGCTGAATATCTGCAGATAAAACTATCACGCCATGGCGTCAAACAAGCAAAAAGATAACGTCACAATACAAATGAAACGCTGCGCGAAAGCGTGCGTACTCGTTCTGTACTCGGCCTCGTTAAATGTTCATATGCAATCCATGACCCCAGTTAAGACTACTGTGGTTTCATCAATATTCGTTGAATACCAATTTTCTTGGATTTCGTTGTTTAGTTGATCCACGAAATTAAATGTTCATTGAAGTGCAATTTTTCTTAACATTTTGTATTGATAGGGTCATTTGCCACGAATTTATGTATCCTTGAAACTGTGATTTTCACTTTATCCACGAAAATTGATGCCCTTGAATATTAATGAAACCACAGTATATAGCTGGAAATCTCTAAGGCACAAATGATTGGGATACAATCTTCAGATCACAGGAAAGGTTTAGAGCGGATCGCCTTCTAAACGTGTTCAAAAAAAAAATTACTGTAGTTTATAACTCTACATCAATGCTTAAAATAGTTCCCCCTTTTAAGATCACATGAAATTAAACTCTTTCTAAGTATCTGAGAAGCCCCCTCAAAATCACAAGCAATATCTACAACTTTAAACATATTACATTTGGCTTTGTATTCTATTTAGGGATTTTGGTGTAATGCAGCTTCTGTTAAATCATGCACATCGCCATATGTTAAACATGTACATGTATACAGATAAATAGGTACATGCAGAAATGCGTAACGGTTATAAAATCAAATCCATGCCAACCTGTTGCAAAATCATTTTCTGCCAAATATCGTACAAGTTATTAAATTAATACATGTATGTTATCACTTTTCCATGTTTTAGATGGCCCAAAAGACCACAGGCAATTTTTAAAGCCTTTGAGAGGCTCCATTAACATCGCACACAATATCTACTGTTCAATACAACTGTATACCTCAATGTTTGGGATCCTCCCTTTAGTACAGTTGCCAATTCTCCATCTTCTATCACCCTGATCCTCAAAAAATCTGTCATAGGTACTCCAAGTTCATTGATAGCTGGCAAGGTCATGACCTGTTGTTTGAGGTCATCCAAGGTCGCATCCAGTGAGACCTCTACTTCACCCACAAGAAGTGCCGCCTTCTTATTTCCAGCAGTTGTTTCCCCTGATGAAGTGTTCCATAGATCTGTTGAAAAAAATGAAACCAGCAAACACAATCATTTCTAGACAGATTTTTTTAAACTAATGAATGTCTTTTTTAAGGTTAAAATTAAAATGCATTTTCAGATAAAGAATTACAGTGTACATCATTACCATATCAAAATACCTAAATAAAAAAAATTCTCTTCACTGGCAAATTTTCCAGATTTAATTCATTACACATTGTACCCTTAGGGTTATAATTAAGGTGGTCCACAATGTTGAGAAAACTCTCTGTAGAATATTGAGAAATGCTATATACAGTGGTTTCATCAATATTTGTTGAATACCAATTTTCGTGGATTTCGTTGTTAAGTTGATCCACGAAATTTAATGTTCATTAAAGTGCAATATCTATTAACATTTTTTATTGATAGGGTCATTGGCCACGAATTTACGTATCCTTGAAACTGTGATTTTCACTTTATCCACGAAAATTGATACCCTTGAATATTAATGAAACCACACTATATACTCAGTAGAATGATACTTACTTTGAATGCCAGTTGAGAGCCAGGAGAGAAATCCAGACTTCCCACTCTGCTGTGCTGTGTCCAACATAGGGTACAACCAGATTTCTGGAGAAATGAACCCCTGATAAAATATAACAAAATCATTTTCAGACCAAAAAAAAAGGAAAAAAAGAATAGTTCTTCAGTTTCTCAGGTATATTTTTAAATACATCTAGCAGCAATTCTATTTTCATTGCAGGATTTGAAATATTATCTGGCAAGAATCTAAATTCTTGCTACACATAAATTCTTCAGATGTTGGGTTTTAAAATTACTTGATGTTTAATAGGCTTTTTTGTTAAAAAAGAAAAGGATTTTATTATGAGATTTTAATCTATAAGTAAGAGGGTAAAAGATCTATAAATAAGAGGGTAAAAGATGGACCTAAATAATTTAATATTCAACTACTTTTTAATCATTAAAATTGGTGGGAGCTAATTTTTACGGATTGTCAATTTTTTCATGGAGTTCATGGAGACTACTTTTGAAAATTACTTTTATGATCAGAGAATAATTATGGTGTTTTATGATTCTTTGAGGGTGTAAATTCATGTGAAGAGGTGATCCATGAAATCCACAAAAACTGAGCCCCCATATTTCTGAGTTTTACACAGTACATGTATGTACAGTAACCGAAACTCCTTACCTTTGGGGGTATTCTCCCTTGCTCCAGGATCAACAAATCTCCATCCCTGACCTGACTGTGCTCCAAGGTCGAATCAAGGTCAGTCAGAATGTCAGCTGCTTCACCGCACCAGTTTGTTCTGCGAAGGTGCCAGCTCTGGTCTGAGACAAGGAAGAAATTTTAAAACTTAAGTGGTATGGGACACCTCAATATTATGACATTTACTTCCTATCGAAATAAACAACCAGAGAAAAAGCTGTAAATGTGACAGCAAACCGGGTTATCTTTTGTGTGAACAGTATACATAATCCATTTGTCAGCCCTGAATGGATAAATACTACCAATCCAAAGAAATGCCTTATGGGATACTCTTTATGCAATATTTTGCCAAAAAATAACTGAGGTGGTATTTTTTTTTTTCAAACTATCAAAAATCATAATCCAAGTAATATGCATATCTCTGATATATGTACAATAGATCTGCAAAGCAACAACTTCTTGTCCTGAAAACTGTTTGTAGGCGTTATCCGTACAATAAGGGTACCCTTTTGGCAGCCGACTGCCTGCCCATTATTTCACCATTTCAAAAACTGGATTTTTCCTTGGGAAAACATGGTTAATTTTGTCTTTCACAAAATTGTCATATACTATTCGCAATGGGTTAGAGGCTTAGTTAAGAATATGTAAGTCAAGAGATTGAATCCTGCCCGGTTCCTGATCTCAAGGACTGGTGCATTACCTGGAATTTGGAGTCTTTTACACACATGTGAGACAATATCCTAGTGTCTGACATCGATATCATACCAAGAAGTCTGTTCAGCACAGGTGAGACAATATCCCATTGTTTGCCATCTTACCAAGAATTTGGAGTCTGTTCAACACAGGTGAGATAATTTCCCAGTGTCTAAGGTCTTACCTGAAGTTTGGAGTCTATTTAACACACAGGTGAGATAATATCCCAATGTCTGAGGTCTTACCGGTACCTGGAATTAGGAGTCTGATTAACACACAGGTGAGATAATATCCCAGTGTCTGAGGTCTTACCTGTAATTTGGAGTCTCAACACACAGGTGAGATAATATCCTAGTCTAGAGTCTGATGTCTTACCTGGAACTAGGAGTCTGTTTCACATACAGGTGAGATAATATCCTAGTGTCTGATGTCATACCTGGAATTTGGAGTCTGTTCAACACACAGGTGAGACAGTCGCCCACGCTCTGGTTCCGGTCCACTAACATCTCCACCGTGTCCGAGATATCCAGGTCCACACTGTTGGTCGTGATGTTGACGGTGATCTAATAATGTAACAATGTACAGGTAAAATTCTATGCAAGATGAAGATGGGTTTCATATTAGAACCTATTTAACAGAAACTTGGATTTAAGGTAGCTGTGATGTTGATGGTGATCTAACAAATGAATGTAACAAAGTAGAGGTAATTCAATCTTTTCTTACCTTCTATTTGATTAAATACTCATCACTTTATGAATAATGCTTAATATGTTTTATACTTGTTTATTTTTTTTTTATGCATTACTATCAATGTACTTAGCAATATCAATTCAAGTTGAAAGGCAAAATTTTCCCTATCAGGCCTATGCACAACAATATGTCTTCAAGCATTACCTGGTTGGAGGTGGGGGCTTGGCCCGGCTCTAGGACCAGCTTGGAGTCTTTGCCGATTCCTGCTTCTGATAGAGGTATCTCATCACACACTGAAAATGTAGGAGAGCCAGACTTAGGACAAAGATAAATAATGACTAATTTCTCAGGTACTGCTGCCACATTCGAGAATTTTATTGCTTTTCAAAAAGGAAAATAACTCAAATTTTCAATTCGTAGTACCGTACATTTAAAAAGCAACTATATTATGTTATTTCCCTTTTTACACTATGCAATTAAAAAATTATCGCCTGCAGCATTATAAATGTTGGGCCTAAAAAACTAAGGATAATTTTTTTGAGCTGTACATCCTATATACATTTAACCATCATGTATACATCATTAGTTGAACACCAGTCTTTCTGGAAACTTTAACAGAAAGATCTACATCTCTTGATGACTGCATGGACATCTTTAAAGTAGTTACCTTGTTAAAATTCTAAGTTAAACAGTTATAATATAATAGATACATTTACATATACATGTACTTAAAGGAAAATTCAATATACAAAAGAAGTTTACATGGAGATCGGAGTCCAAGAGTGTCGTGTTCCAAACGTAGACGCCCACCGTCCAAGATCTCGGAAATTCCGAAACGAGACAGCGCTAAGGTCTTTAGAAGGGCAACATGCTATAAATAGAGCAAAGTCCTATAGGGTACTAAAAGACAATTTGATTTGTATATCTGAGATTTATTAATAATAATCTATATGTAAATGTGTATATGTTTACACACAAAGATATTGAGAAGAGCGTGTAGAGTGATTAATAGAAAATAAAACAGGTGATGATCGCTAGAGAGTAACTATTATATTTGTGTCATTAATAAATAACTTGTGACTTTCTAATCTTACTGCATCATTTTGTAAATTTTCAAATCTTTGAAAAATATAATTATACAGTACTGTATTTTGAAATCTGAAAACATCAATTAAGGAATAAGGAATCATTCTTTGAGTATTATGAGGTGATAGTTTTGATCTGGGCATGGTCAAATCCAATAAAGCCCAAAGGGCTTCATGATAGATTTGATCATGCTCTGACTGAAATTATCACCTCACACATGTAATATTCAAAGAATGATTCCTTGTTACTTAATACATTTATGTTTTTCAGCAATTGTACACAAATATACTTTCAGCACTTGTATGATCAAAAATATTAGGATATTGACATATTTCTGTGATTTTCATTTCTTTTAACTATTCAAACTCCACTTGCACCCCAACAATACATCTAATGAATTTGTTGGACTGTACAATACAAAATTGATTCGTAGCATTATCACAGACAAAGACACTGAAAAATATAAATATTTATAATATAATAAACATGAATGTATACTGTATATACATGTTACATAAACAGAACTATTGATTTAAGACTTACATCTGTCGACAAAGCCTGGAGCTGTACGATCTGTCTTGGGCCATCACCTTCCTATAAAAATATGCAATATCCTACATAAAAACTACTGTGAACGTAATATATTTGGCATGTACACATGAATAAATTGATTCTTCAACAAGTTAGTGTGGATTTGAATTAGTGTATTTCTGGATGCACCAGTCCTATGCTTAAGCATAAATGCATCATGCCATGTCATTTATCGTTGTACTTGATTTAGAGGAAGGTGCTTTCCACCAAAAATGCTAAATAAAATACACAGCCAAATGTAATATGCTTACAGTATTTGGACAGTGCTCGACATGCGCTAAATATTCATTTTCTACTCACCTGGCATCTGTTTTCAATAGTCACTGTAAACTTGACTTTTAGGTTTTGGCTCGAATCTACTTGACGGACATTTCTGCAGAATTATAAATTAACCTTATCACATATATAAAGACAATTACAAATTAAAATCCTTAAATTAGATAGTGTAAGTCTTGCATTGTTAAGGATGATAATTACAACTGAAAACATTGAACTTTGATGAAAGCAAGAATTTATTTTGAAATTAGCATTTCTTGACCCCAAGGATGTAAGCATGGTTTAAACAATTAAAAATGTCACTGCAAAAACTGGTACTTAGAATGTATCCATAATTCTTACTTTAAAACTATGCATCATTTAAATTAACTTTAAAAGTTATATCCAATGTCTGTGAAGATATTAATAAAACTTTATACATTATGTAGCCATATTGGCCCCTACCAAGGGCCTAAATTCCTGAACCAGGGGCCATGAATTTCATTATTGTGTTAAAGGGCTTCATCTTCATAACCCTGCATAGATTTATCTCCCCTTGCTTGGTTTAAATACATTTTCACCATATAACCATCTTGGCCTTACCTTAGGACCTGATCCCAAGACCCAGGGGCCTTGAATTTCAAAATTTAAATAGAGGGCTTCATAAACATTATAATCATGCATTTTGTTTTTTCCTACATGCGGGAGTAGAAAAGAAGTTTTTCTAATATGTGGCCATTTTTTTTTAATATTTGGCCTCGCCAATAAGACCTCAGGGTTGGCAAGGTCATAAATTTCACAATTTATATTTCTCTTATCCTAGAGATGCTTCTCATCAAAAAATGATTACAACTGCCTTTCAAGAAGAAGTTCAAAAATGTATTTGTTACAGACAAAGGATGTTGCATGACGACGGACAAAGACCAATTGCAATAGGTCAACTGAGTGACTCAGGTGACCTAAAAATTTGAGCCTACACAGGTTTCAATGATCCCATTTATTGATTTATTTATGTAAATTTACTGTTCTGATGATTTGGCAATAAAGATTTCCGATCCATTATTGAGCTTGAGTTCCAAGATGGGTGTTTTCATTTCTTCAGCGGTGAAGGCCAGTAGCTTTTGATCACCTGAAATTGTTAACAGAGGCTTCTAAAATTTTTGACATTTCTAATATTCTAAACATTTCATTCAGATACTGAGGATGGAAAGATACAATAATGAAAAGGAAACTATATGGCATAATGCATACTCCAATGCTTTTAACGAGAGAGAGAGAGAGAGAGAGAGAGAGAGAGAGAGAGAGAGAGAGGGAGGGAGAGAGAGAGAGAGAAAAATGAGAGAGATAGGAAAAAAAAGATAATAGATTTACACAAACATATGCAGAGAGAGGAAGAATAAAAGAAATCTACAAATACCAGTATTGGCCCAAAAAATTGAGGGAGAAAGAAAAAGGACTCATAGAAAATCTGGAGAGAGAGAGAGAGAGAGAGAGATCATTTTTATCTCTGTACCTTTCCCTACCAGCCTTTGAACTATAACACAACTCCTCTCTAAGTGAAACTCCTCACAGGCCATGTTGGTAACCTCGTCCAACAGCATTCTCTTGGAAAACCCCCTGATGAGGGAATCCCCTCCATCTGGCGGAGCTATATTTAGCAGGATCGGTTCAGTTTCTTCTCCTACCTCTACTGTCATATTGTCCACCTGAAAGAAAAAGATGTAAAATTTAACTTTTAACATTTCCTTTTAAAACTTTTGATGAGTGAACTGTTAAATATTTTTTTTTTAAATTTAATTTTTCTTTAAATGCTACTGTAAAAGTGGTTATTTACGCTTGTGGTAAAAATATGTGTTTTTTGGAGTCAAACAATATGTGTGGGTATTAAAAACGTGGATAGGTGATTTACCCCTCTTAATTGTTTAATATTTTACCATACACACGGGGGTATTTTATAGGGATTTTCAGCTTACTGAGTAACTAGTGTAAATCCCCACGTAAATAACCACTTTTACAGTAATGAAATCTTATGTACCGTATGCAACTTTTCAGTGAGAACACATTAACATTTTATTTTAAATTTATTACTAGCAAGCAATGATATATCTAAAGAAAATGATTGAATTGTATCACAATTGCACACAGAACACAACAGCGGAAACCAGACTCAAATCGGTGCACAAATCAAGTGTAAGAGTTTTGCATCAAATCATCTGAGAAAAAAATTCTTTCAATTCAGATTCAAATTTTACATGAAATAAAGGTGACACTCAATCACTGAATGATTCCAACATCAATCTCTTATAAAGTGAAACCACAGCTACTGGTAAGAACATAGATTTACATATTTTGTAAAACTTTTAATCTCAAAAACTCTTGTGTATGAGATGTAACTTACCGTCTGTCCATCCCAAACAAACAGGGAGGAGTCGTCCCCCACCCCCAGACTTTGGAGGGTCACTTCCTCAGACCCTGTCAATAGAAGACAATGTACTGTATATATCATACTCAGCATTTGTGAATTGTCAATAGAAGACAATGTACTGTATATATCATACTCAGCATTTGTGAATTGTCAATAGAAGACAATGTACTGTATATATCATACTCAGCATTTGTGAATTGTCAATAGAAGACAATGTACTGTATATATCATAAACTTCATTAACATGGAGGCTCGATCAGCATTTGTGAATCTTATGAGTGCCCCCACCCAAATATAAATACTTAAGAATTAAATAAAAAGCTGTCTCTCTTTTTTTATTTTGCAGACACAAGGGAACCTAGGAACCACATTCATAAAAGAATACAAAAATTTTTGACAATTCACAAAAATTGGCACCCAAGAATTTAACTGACTCCACAGTATGTAATGTTACATGCATCTTGAGGTGCTATATATAGATGCAGCAAATGTGCTTCTACCTGTACACGATTAAAATTTTTAATAAGTGATAGGAGATAATACAGAGCAATATAAACTATACGTCAATACACACTTAATAAAACTTTGATTTAATAGAAAATAATACATTAAAGGAATTAAATTAATCAAAAATGTACATGTACTTTTGGAACACCCTGTACCTGTGAGTTGTGTGTACAGGTGATATCCAGAAGGTAACTCCCTCATTGTGTGAATCACAAAATTCTCAGGAACCAGCTCCCCGCCAAGCTAAAAAGCATGTACATATTTCATGATTACTTTCGACATACAAGTACGTGTATATGTACACATTGTATAAGTATATCGACATACAAGCAAATGTATACGTACACATTGTTTAAGTATATCGACAAACAAGTACATGTATATCTACATATTGTATAAGTATCAGCATATACTGTAAACCAACTTTTATTTGTAAAATACAGTGTCAGGTAAAAACAGCTTTACTTACATATTGTTTAAATATGTATACAGTGTAAGTACAAGTGCATTTTTCAATATTTATTAGTATGCATCTTAATTAATTTGTACTGAAATACCTTCATACAACATATTTAGCCTTGACTGGAATCAAATTTCCACGTTACCTCCATCACCGCTATACGTAAGTCTGTCACATTTTGCCGCCGGTCCAGAGTCAAGGGCAGACAACTGGTCTGGTAGTCGCGAGGCTGAAGAGCTCCACCACTGACCGTGTACCAGTCGGAGAAATGAACGTGAAGGTTTAACTTGTTCAGCTCGACCTCATACTCATCCCTGTGGGGATAATTTTTTTTCATTTTAAATTTTTCTTCAAATTCATAACTTTTATGAATTAAAGAAAATAATTTTTAATTAGCTATATTCTCCAAGTCCTACTAGCAGAAAAATACATAAAATACATGTATCTCCAGCATCCAAAATTCTAAATTACAAAAATTCATAACAGTACTTTTATAAAGTACAAGAAAATACACATGCTCTTCATTCCTTTTTCTCCAACTCTTTATTTGCAGAAAAATGCATAAAATGTCTCCAGATCAAATTACAAAATAAATGTATCCAATGACATGATTTTCCCCATTTCCTTGATGCATTTTACTCCTCTTACAGCATCAGAGTAATAATTCCTGACAGGTACATGTTTATCAATTTTTGTATCATATATGTATATGTATTTTAGAAATTTTTTGTGAGAAACAAACTGATAAGAATATTTTTTTCATGAACTGTAGATATAGCCATACATACCTTTGTTTCTGTAACTCTCTATTCTCCTCAGTGACTTCCATAATCAACGATGCAGGGACGGAACCATCAAATCCTGCTGAAAAAGAAAATAAATTAAATATCAAATTCTATGTTCTTTGACTTTTAGCCTCTTAACTATTAGGGTTGTCCATTGTAATGTAAATGTCTATCTGATAATTAATGAAATTTTTACACCCAAATAGAAAATAACATAACATTATATTAATGAAGTCTATTCTTAAGAAGTAATAGATTTCTTTTTCAAGATTCAATTTTATGTAATAGTGATTTATTTTGATATGAGTTATCCTTCTTATCAGTGTGTCAACCTACCTTAAATCAACTCTTACCATTTCTTGATTGGTCGACAACACGCCGGTAAAACAGCATGTATGCGCTGGATTTACCAGAGAACGTGCTCTCAAGTTCCTGCTGTCGGACGGGATGTACGTGGCTGTCATTAAAGTGGAACCAGCAGTAGCCCGAGGGTGGAGGCGGAGAGGGGGGCCTGGACAACATAAAGTGACCTTCCTTATATTCATCAAGTTGACAACATGTTATATAGTCATGGGGAATGAAAATAACTTCGCTGTAAGGGTAAATTCATTATAAGCGTGTTCGCTATAACCTTGTTTTACTGTAAACTACAACCTGGTCAATAATAGAGTAATGTACATTTAATTTAACTATAGCCTTGACAAAAAGAGAAGGACCTTCTTTTAATTAGGGGAAGAGGTGGAGAGAAGGGACTGACAAAATAAGAATGACTTTTATTAACTTGGGATGGGAGCAGAGAGGACAAAAATAGAGTGTCCTAAATAAACTTAGAATGGGGGCCTGGACAATAATAAGTGACCTACGTAAAGTTGGGGTGGGGGGGGGGGGGGGGCGGGTGGGAGGGGCCCTGGACAAAAATATGTGACCTTCTTAAATTAGGGATGGGGGCAGAGAGGGGGGCCTGGACAAAAATAAAGTGACCTAGTACATAAACTAGGAATAGGGGGCAGAGATGGGGGCTTGGACAAAAATAGAGTGACCCCATTCGCTATAGACCCCTAAAGGTAATATAGAAGACTGTATTGTATACCTAGAGGTTTCGGCACTTTCTGACAGTGTTTGTGTATGGTCACTGACAGTGACCTTCTCCTTGTTTTGATTGGACGGTGCGGAACTACCAGCCAAGGCGTAGTGCTTCAAGCTGACCGAGTTAGAGGATTGATCAAAGAGGAACTTGTCATCGTACTTCAGAATGAACTGTAATAAAGATTGATTTATACCATCAACAATGTAAAAATTTAGTACATTCTAGTACTATAGAGTCAAAAATTTCATTGCAATAGTTAGAAGAGTGTTTTTTTTAAAAAGATATCCATTTAAAATACCTTTGCGATTGGACCATACTGCCGTTTAAACCTTTTATTCCATGAGACTCCTGTCTTTTTAGTTATCTCCTGTAAATGAAAATAAATACACGTAAATACAATGCCAAGTTGCTCTATGACATTTGTATGGCATTATTTTAAATCCCAAAGAGAACTGTATTTGATTTAGTGGACAAGCAGTAGCATGAAAGGTGTTTCAGTATCACAATACTGTAAACGTATTACATGTACATTTGGCTGAATATTTTGTTTTGCGCTTTTGGCTGAATGCAGCTTCCTATAAATTAAGTACATCGCTAAATGCCATGCATTTATGTATAAGAATAGTCACTTTAAGGAATACGCTACGGTAATTCATGTCCATGCCAACTTGTTCAAAAACTTCTTTCCGCCAAATATTGTACGTGCCAAATAGAATATGTTTACAGTAACCACTTAATAAGCATGTTACCAGACTGGGTATACCAACTCTTACTTC
Source organism: Magallana gigas (assembly GCF_963853765.1). Classification (NCBI taxonomy): domain Eukaryota; kingdom Metazoa; phylum Mollusca; class Bivalvia; order Ostreida; family Ostreidae; genus Magallana; species Magallana gigas. The sequence continues at coordinate 30,561,697 of NC_088862.1, forward strand.
AACTTAACAACAAAATATCCTATAAATATACATATTCCTATATGCAAGTCTCAAGTACTAAATTAAATGTACATGCTAATAAGTAATAAAATGTATGATTAACTGTGGAGACATAGAAAATTAGAATCAAATGCAAGAAAAACCCAATTCCCTACCCCTCCAAGTCTGTCCATACACAAGCACTTTCCCGGGGCGTCGTTGAGTATTGTCTGTAGCAACTCGATGGGCGAGTCACACTCGATCACGTCAAGCTGCCCCGAGCCCTGGCCACCCAGGACCGAGATACTGCCTTCCTCGGGAGACGACCACTGGCCGAGATTGTCGGCGTCTCGTATGTACGCGGTGTAGTGACCGCCGTGAGCCCCACCTTGGTGAACCACCACCGAGAACAGCTCATAGAGGGCGCCACCGTCTGACTGTAACAAAAAAACGAATTAAGGGGGCTGTGCAGTCAACAAACTACCCATCAGATCTGCCTTAAACTTTTAAATATGATATAACTGGCCATGAATTATTGCTAAGTAAAGGAAAAATCCTAATAATTCGTCTTTAGAACTTGAACATTTTGAATACTTCTTTCTATATACAATGCACTTCTTTTAAAGGAGGTAAATACAGTCTGAAAATGGCCACCACAGCCCTTTAAATGTTAGTAGAAATGTAAAACTACCCCGCCAGGAGTCCAACAGGATGTGTGTATTTTAGAATGTTGTCTAAACCAGCATAATTACATGTATTTAGTTTTCTAACATTTCTTAATCATTCATGTTTAAAGATGTTGCCCAATCCAGATCTTCCCTAAGCTAGTCTGTTTAACAAAAGAGCTCAAAATATAAAACAAACTATCTCCAAGTATTGTCATTTGTCTTCAACTAGGTGTTTTTTTATTAATATACATGTAGAATTTTGGCAAGGTAATTATTATCATCATCAGTGAAGATTTCTGCACCCCAGAAAATAGTTGCTGTCTCAAAAGACTATCAAGGTTCTCTTATCCAGTAAACAGATAAAACGAAATATCAAATAAACTTATCAGTGGCCTATAAACCTTTTCTTTATCTTTGAAAAGGTGTAGTAGGAAAGGAGGAATGAGTATATAAATACAATGAAAACATATGGCTGGACCGGGAATCGAACCTGGGACCCCTGCGACTCAAGTCAGGAGCTCTACCACTGAGCTACCCAGGCCTATATCCACGGTCCATATAGCCCCAACTACTACATTCCTCCCTCCTTAAATACCTGTGCTACAAAAGGTAGAGAATGAGCTGACATATTATACAAGATCACATTATCACATAAACCTGCTGAAAGATTACACAAGATCATGCAGTCATCTGTGTGGTAAATATTTTACCTTTTCTTCATATGGAGACATATCCAAACTCGTTGGGAATACAAACTTTCCTGTTTCCTAAGAAATAAAAAAAACCAGAGTTCATAATTCATTAAGTCCTCACAAATTTAAATAGGCTAGGTGGTCAACTACCTTAAATTTTAAGTTAACTTATGATATTTTAATCGTAAACTATTATTTGATACAGAAAAATTTAATTCAAACATTTTCTTATACCGTAACAAGAGGCCCAGGGGCCACATCGCTCACCTGAGCAACAATTGCCTTAATTCTGATCAAATTAGCATTACAGTATCAAAATATCTTGACAACTGAGTACAGTAGATCTTGCTAAAAAAATTGAAAATCTGCCAATTTTTATCAACCTCTTATTTTTTGGTAAATACCAAGCCCCTTTTGTTGTTGTACCTGTAAGAAGATTTGTCTAACTGACTGAACTTTATTTATTTTACAACGATTGATAAGCAAGTTCTACAACTTATATTAATATCTCTCGTTGGCACGGATGTTAGCGCGAGGGGGTCATTGTTGTGGGAAGAAGCCGGAGTACCCGGAGAGAACCCACGTGTCCAAGCGGGCGACCGCCATACCCTATCACATACAACCACTGTCGATCACGGGTATCGAACTCGGGTCGCAGCGGTGACAAGCGAGTGCGTTGTCCACTACGCTACTTGGACACCTATTTGTCTCTATTCCTATATACCCCCCCCCCCATTTCATGGCCCCATTTTTCTCTAGGGAATCATGGTTTCATCAGACTTAAATCTGCATAACCTTTGCTTTCACACTAAGTACTGAGTTTTGAACCGAACACTTTCCCAGAATAGTTTTAAAGATTTTCTCTTTATATTCCTATGTAAAAATTCAAACCGCCATCACGGTCCCGCCCTACCACTAGGGACTGTGATTTTGCAAACTTGAATTTACACTACCCGAGGATGCCTCTACACAAGTTTAAACCCTTTCTGGCCAAAATTCTTTAAAAAGAAGATTTTAAAGATTTTCTCTATATATTACTAAGTAAAAATTCATCCCCCATTGTGGCCTCACCCTACCCCTGGACTATTATTTAAACAAACTTGAATCTATATGATCTGGGGATGCTTCCACTCAAATTTGGGCTTTCCTGGCCTAATAATTTTGAGAAGAAGACTTTTAAAGATTTTCTCTATCTATAAAAATTCATCCCCCATTGTGACCCCGCCCTACCCCCAGGGACCATGATTTGAACAAACTTGAATCTACACTTCCTAAGGATGGTTACATGCCAATTTGAGATTTCTTGGCCAAATATTTTTGAGAAGAAGATTTTTAAAAGATTTTCTCAATATATTCCTATGTAAAACTTGATCTCCCAATTGTGGCCCCACCCTATCCCTGGGGATCATGATTTGAACAAACTTGAATCTACACTACCTGAGGATGCCTCCACACAAGGTTTAGCTTTTCAGGCCAAATAGTTTTTGAGAAGACTTTGGCTCAGGTGAGCTAAAAAAGGTTAAGTTTACAATACAATAAGTTGTTAAAGTTGGTTTCTGGAAGAAGAGACTTTGAAAATTTTCTTAATAAATATTGAATTTTTTTTTAAAGTTTTTTAATCTTTAGTTTTTAAGATCTGTGTACAAACATAGAATCGTGAGCAAATCTCTGTATCTTGCTTATAATTCGAAGCTTAACACTCAAATATGGTTAGTAAATAGAAATTGTAAACAATTAAAACACAAGAAACATGCACTATAACAAATAAAGAACACAATTTATTTTTTCGAAATGAATCATATATATACATGTACATGTATATACCTACATATTTCCGACAGCGATATCAAACTCTATTTAAACTGAATAAACTCGAGAAAATGCCGAGCATCTCAACAAAACCTATTGCATTAATATACCATTACGCAAAATATAATGCCGAATTACCGATAGAATGAATTGTATTTCAGTACTTTTTTGATACATCAGATTTTGCTTAATTTGCGCAGGTAAACAGTTAACTGTTTGATTTACCGAAGTCTCTGTTTGATTTGATACGTAAAAATCACGAAATACAGACGATAGTTCCCAGGTTACAAAGCATAAATAATGAAAACGAAACGAAAATCAGAACAAGCTAACACCAACGTCATGTGTGAAAACTGTCAACGCATTGAAATATTTAGCCTCAATTTACTTCACAAAATCGGCACCAATATATTTTGCATGTTTCAAAAATTTCCCTTCATTCGCGAACTGTTGCACAACAAGCAAATTCATCATAGTCAGATCGACCCTTTTTCGTATAATGTCATGGCTGCTTTAAACAAAGAACCTCGTTTTAGATGTATGGAATACGAGTCTTGGTAAAATGGGTACGCAAACCCGGGCCGTGGCAAAATAAAAGCCGGGGCAGATCGGCAATCGTAGATTCCAAATACGCATTATTTTGCAGCAATATTTACAGCAAATATAAATATACTGGTCCATCAAATATCCTGAAATTGTAATGAGATTTGCAGATTAATAACTGCCAATCTTTTGTTTTGCCCAGGCCAAGTCTTGTCTACCCATTTTACCGGATGCCGAATCCGAAGCTATTAAGAGGCTGTCCAAACAAAATTCAGGCAGTGCTTTGCACATGCTATGTCTTGGATTTCAATAACTTTTTGTGTATCACTTCATTTTAACATGATTGTAATACATGTGAAAGAAAAAGTTCATTGTATGCCTAACTAGGCAGAAAAATGTCTATTTTTGAATTTTGTACATGTTTAGTGCAAAAAGGTCACAGAAGTTGTAAAAATATTGTGAAGTTTGATCAGTAATAAAACTACTTAATTCCATTAAACCTTTTTAAAAAAAATTATATTATTTAGTTTAAACACACTTAACTGTTTAACTTAGACTGCTTTTAAAGTATAAATATATTTCAAACAAAAAAATATGCCTTATCAAAGTTGATGCATATTTTGTAAACAAAAATTCTGGTATTTTAATGTTAATTTGAAATTTCAATAAAATCCAATACATTTTCATTAAAGGAAAAAATGAGGCATCTTTATAAACCTGAGAAATGAAATTTTGAGAAACAAAAATAAATTCAGTGGGAACAGCATCAGTCTCATAGAAGCAGTTGCTCAAAATTACCCATTTTTAACATTGAAAATGAAGTTTTTCCATGCATAATGTGTTATTATTATTGTTAAAAGACAGTGAATGACAGTGTTCATGTCACAAATATTGACTATAATTTAATACATGCTTATATCTTTATAATAGGAAATGCTTTATGACGAAAGAAATAATGATCACTCGTCAAAAACCAACATTTTTCATAACTTTAAGTGCAAAAAGGTCATTTTGACAAAAATGTTAAAAACTGAGTTTAAGTCTGCTAAAACTATTCACAACTGAAGAAAATTAGCTGAACATTTCACTATTTGGATGGTCTAATATACATTAAAATTATTTTAAGGGTTTTCAGTATTTCATGAAGTACATAAATTTGAGAATAAGGATTCAAAATGTGTTAATCACTGATTAAGGAATAATAATTAATGCAGTGTAAAACTGAATGTATTTTTTATATTCAATGTATTTGTGTGTTTTCAATAAGTATTAACTAAATTTTTCTTCTTAAACTGGTAATAAACTTGGTGGGATAATAATATTGAAGCGGTATTATCTTAAATAAAGAAGTTTTTTTTTTTATCAAATTGTGCAAAAAGGTCAAATCCAATTTATCATTTGTACTACTGAATTTGAGGGGTTTTTGTTGTTGTTTGTTTAAACAAAACAATTATAGCAATTCCATAATGTACAAATACACATACCGGTAAATATATCAAATAATTTCTTCTTAGTAGTAACATTTGAATTCGTTATTATCTCTATATTAGTGCCATTAGCAACTTGTTTAATCCAAAGTTTCAAAATGAATGCATACAACTGTTTTGGAATGAGAACTAAGAAATGTGACCTCTACTTTCAGTCGGGTAGCTTTTGGAAATTCTAGGCAGGTGTTTAACTTTTGGGTAAAAATTAACATAAACAGACTGGCATACAACAATAATTTAGTCAGACTAAGTCCACAATGAATGTAGCAGAAACGTCAGACATCACAGACATCTAATTAATATATTTAATTATACATGTATTTAGTTATTTACTCAAGATATTGAAATCTCTAAACATACAAATTAACTAGATTAGTATGAGTTACTTTCATAGTATGACAAACAACCATAATAGATGAAGATATCAAACTTATAATAACATTAAAATTAACTTAGTTATCTAAGAAAGTGTGCAGTAGCAATTTGGAATAAATAAACAGAGAATAAACTCATGCAAGATAACAATTTAACAATTTATTGAGCATTAAGATGCTAAATGATAACATATACATACAGTGCATGATGCATGAAGACAAGTTCATTCAACTTCTCTCTCTCTCTCTCTCTCTCTCTCTCTCTCTCTCTCTCTCTCTCTCTCTCTCTCTCATGTGGTCAATCCGACAAACTTTAAAGCATCTTATTTTAGTCTTGTTTGCATCCTTTATTCATTGAAGAAAAATGTGCAGATAATTAAATTGAGAAAAGCAAATTCCAAGTGACATCTTCTGGAAATTCAACCACTCCTTAGGAAAACATTGGTTAATTTAAATGAATGTGGCCATTTATATAATGATTCGCAAATCTAGTTAGTTTCTCTGCCATCTAAATATATCCTTTCAAATTACTGCTTCACATAATCCCTTCTTGATCTTCTTTCTTATTCGGCACACTTTCACTGTTTCATATGCAGGAATATCATTTTTACCCATATTAGATGCTGTAAAAATCATCCAGATCCATCATGCTAAGCAACTTGATGGGTTTTTTTTCTTTCAGCAATCTTGTAGGTTTTTTTTCTATGTTTTATCCAAGTTTAAACATAGAAGGATAGTATTTTCCAGAAGAATATTTCATTTGCACTTCTCTAAAAAAAAAAAAATAGAGAAACACATAATAAAACAAATTCATGTACCTTCAAGTGTTAAGATCTTAAAATTGATAATAAATATTGTGGAACACATACAGAGATTCCATTTAATGTTCTGATTATCATTATTTAGCAAAACTAATATCATACTGTTGTGTGAAATTGTTTATTTACATTTCTTGTCACATGTCAGATATGTACTCTGACCGATTGCCAAGTCAATAGCTGCTGTGTTAAATAATATTGCTGTGCCAACAAAAAAAGACACCCCATATGTTCTGCTGTGTATGTTATAAAAACTCGTCATTTCATAACATTTTTTTCGTTAAATTTTTAACAAAACAATATTTTTCAATTACGAAAATTAAAGAGATGAAGATTGAAGACTAAATTGACCTATCAAAGGAAAAAAAGAGTACTCCAAATCTCAACACAATCCTATCTAAAAAAAATTGTAGGATATTTTCCCAATATTACCACATGAAATATTCTATGATTATTGTTGTACTTTCTTTTTACAAATATTTATTCATGGTATGTGAATGCAATTAATACAAATTAAATGTGCAAGTAAACATCTGATATTAAGTAATATAAATGTAAGAATGCTCTCTCTCTCTCTCTCTCTCTCTCTCTCTCTCTCTCTCTCTCTCTCTCTCTCTCTCTCTCTCAATGCATATTATTTACCTGACCCCTCTGGAACTACCCATTTGTCAAGAAATAACATTCCTCTGTCGTCATCATGTGAACACCTCTTGCTTTTTTCTTTGAGGAGTGGATGTGTACATCAATGTACCCATAGCTGCATAAATTGTTGGCTGACTTGATGAAATTCGTCTGGTAACAGTAATTCATCTCAGTTTCAATAAAAATTTCGGAATGCTTACTATTATTGGCGACCTGATTTAACTTCCAATGGTATTTGAGATCGAGACAACATCACCAAAACACCGAAAAACAATCAACTCTGGCAGCATGCTGTGCACAGACGTTAGCGGCGGCCATCTTTGTTTACACTGGTTTTGAAAATATACCCGCACTGAATATTTTTTGAAAATATATTTCAGCGTTTAAAAAAAATTATGTCTATCATAAACAATTAAGCTGATTTTATATGAATTATTTATAGTTGAAAATTTATTGCTTTTATTATTTTCTTAAGTTTTTAAGCCTCCAAATATTCATTTGGCAAGGGAGGTAACTGAAATTATCAAACATTACCAAAATATACTTGTCTACAATTTTTCAACGCAAGCTTTTCCCACTTATTTTATTTTATCAATAAAAAGTCAAAATATTTTTCTAATTTATAAAAAATACAAACCCTCACCAAAAACAATGTATTGGATTTTAAAGATCACAGTTTGGTACATGGTTTCAATGATTTATATAAGAGAATGAAATATATATCTTCCCGTCCAAATAACCACTTAAATTATTTTTTCAAGCAAATCATCATTATTGTGGGTTAAAAGAGAATACAAAGAAACTATTTCAGAGGAAAAACAAAAAATTCGTGAAAATCGATGTGCGACGTTTTCTTATATATTCGCCTGATGTTTGCTTGGACAGCCTCTTAAACTGATTGAAACACGCCTTTCCTTTATTATTATTTTCGTAATAACTCAGATTTGAAACAGAATTAGACCTTAATTTTTGCAATTTATATTTTCCTTCCCATAAGGATAATTTATGCTAAACTACGTTGAATTGGAATCAGTAGTTCTTGAGAAGAAGATTTTTTAAAATGCACCCCCCTTTTTCTACAGTTTCAAGGTTTTCTCCGCTTTGAATACAGATCGGACTTTTATTTCTGCAATTTATATTCGCCCTCCCATAAGGATGCTTTGTGCCAAATTTGGTTGAAATTGGATAAGCGGTTTTAGAGAAGAAGTTCAAAATGTAAAAAGTTTACAGACGGACAGACAGACGGACGGACAGACGGACGGACGGACGGACGACGGACAAAAAGTGATCAGAATAGCTCACTTGAGCTTTCAGCTCAGGTGAGCTAAAAAACTGGAGGGTTTTTTGTGTCACAAAATTTGTGAAAATAGGAAAAATGTGTAGCATCTTTAATTTGCGTCAGCCATTTTTTGCGATTTAGAAAGTTTCTTAGAGAAAATATTACCGAATATAATATCTACGTATTCAGTAATTTGCGATTTAAAAAAGATCACGAAAAAGCGAAAATTAGATCATCGTGAAAATAACCAGATACACGGTATATTTATACAAACCTCTTCTTCTCAAGGAGATAAAATTATAAAAATAGAGTCTAGAAATGACAACAACCGTCCAGCCCTCTCGTAAGTTAGCTAACAGCATCAATACTGTCAACTCCTTATTTTACACAAGTACTTAACTTCACGATTCTGCTGTTTTGTAACATATCACGAGAATATAAAATCACGAGCACCATTTTTTTTTCTCTTCAAAAAAGATTAGTGACATCTTTAAATCAGCGATTTTACGCGAATATTAATTCCTTGCGTTAAAATAGCAATCTACAGTAATGAATCAATATTAAAAACAGCGAACCATTATAGAATTTGACAGGAACAGACCTAATAATTGACAATACCTTGTAACGATCCATTTTGATTAAATCAAAGCTGAACCTCAGGAGAGAGATGGTGAGGATTTGAGGCAGGGAGCGAAGTCTAGCACCCTGTCCACGAAATGTAAAACATTCGTACATGTAACTGGACGTAGCTGAACATATCAATCAAAGCATATCATATCATGAGGGAATAGGGCCTCATTTAACATATATTCATTTTGTATCCCCAAACTGCAAATTTTTCGCTTATTTGACATATGCAGAGTTTATTTATCCTTATATCTTTCATAATCAAATAATTCACTGTTAATTTGTGACTTTTTTTCCGAGTGTGTTATTCCACCTTCATTAACTAGTAAATAAATTGAATTTAAATTGAAAAATAATTTTTCAGCACCAGTTAACATACCTTTTTGGCATCAACCAGTTTATGACAATTCTCGCACCGGTATTGGTTTTTACCACTCATGGTTTCAGTATCACAGTAATTATTGCGCAATCCAGACTCCAGAGAACTTGTTCCGCTTACGGCAACACTCAGATCCAGGAAGTCCTCCTGATTTAGCAAAGAAAATTAATTAATGCTTAATTAAAAATGCAAAACTGAATGTGGTTCACAGGTATAATTTTATTTTTTATTGCAATATTTACAAAGAGAATTTTTTTTTTATTTTTACTTATTTTATATTCATTTGATAATGAAAAAACGAGGTAACATTTTACCACATTTCGACATGGCAATGAAAATAAAATACTTGACTGTCACATTATAAAGATTGAAAAATCACACAGAAATCAGAACACAGTAGAACAGATGTATTAGCAGACGTATTATTGTAAAGAATTTCTCTCTTCTATGAATTTGCCCCCTGCTGTTAGATGATTGAGATCTTACACATAAGTTACTTATTACCTTGATTTAAAAAAATCCACTAAAGGCCACATTAAATCAATATTTAGATTCTCATCCTGATTTGCAAAAAAAATTGGGCGGGTGGGCAGATTTTTTTTTTTTTATTTAAAAAAAAATATCTATTTCACTGTCCATGTTCATGCAATAATAACTGCAGCTTTATCTTTTAATCGCTAAAGTAATATGAGTACATCAATCAATTTGTACTCTTTTATTTCCATTTTATTTCAACCTCGCTAACGCACTCAATTTGTATGCACACACCGCTGCAGTTATGAGACTATATACTTCAAAAAAATCATGATTCAATGCTATAAGAATGACTGTAAAATAGTACTTACCTCCCTTTCACTAATCTTTCCACAAACTGAACATTCAATCTGAAAAATAATGATGCTGAAATAAGACCTACTATCACAAATTTTACACTAAATTCTGACTATTCTCATATGTTACATGTAGTTTTGAAAATTAGGTTACTGCAATAGGGAACATTTTTAAGAAAATGACGCACAAGAACCTCATTTAACAAAATGTCAGTTTGTTTTGGTTTTTTTTAATTTTTTTTAATTTTTTTTTTTTGGGGGGGGGGGGGGGGTGGTTTGAATGGATGGGTGGGGACTGTTACCTAATTAATTGTGAAGATGAAATATTAAAAAAATTGAGTACCTGACTTGTTACCTGGGTAATTAAGGCCGCTTTATTACCTGGTTGACTATGGTTCCATGATAAAGCTGGTTGATGAGGTGTCGCCCTGAGGTTCCAACCAGGGAATCCTCGATGGCACTGAACAGAATCCGGTTCAACTCCTGAACATCATGCTGCTGCAACGCCTGAAATGTACTCATTATCATCAACTCACTATCATCAACTCACTAAAACCCACTATGATCAACTCATTAAAACTCACTTTCACCAACTCACTAACACTCACTATCATCAACTCACTAACGCTCACTATCATCAACTCACAAACTCATTATCATCAACTCACTAAAACCCACTAGTCTCAACTCATTAAAACTCACTTTCACCAACTCACTAACGCTCAACTCATTAAAACTCACTTTCACCAACTCACTAATGCTCACTATCATCAACTCACTAACACTCACTATCATCAACTCACTAACGCTATCATCAACTCACTAAAACTCACTATCAACTCACTAAAACTCACTATCATAATCATAAACTCATCAAAACTCACTATCATAAACTCACTAAAACTCACCATCATCAACTCATCAAAACTCACTATCGTCAACTCACTAGAACTCACTATCATCACCTCATTAAAACTCACTATTATCTAGAATTTAAAAACTAATATGTATATATTTATGCCAGATATATAGGAATTTATAAATACTGTAAATCAACTGTTCACATGCGAGAAATTTTTGCAAGGTCGCGAGAGCCTAGTCGTTGCAAACATTCTCAGCTAAGAATAAGTTCTTGCCGTACAGTTTTCATAATAAACTGGGGTGTGGACATAGCTTGGTCGTAAAAATTACTTGTCGCAAACCAGGTTTTCTCCGGTAAATTGCGGAATAAAGTCATAGCGAATAAAAGTTGATTTACAGTATTCATTTAAAAGAAATACAGCGGCTTCCCATTACATCAGTTCCATCAAAAATGCTTTATTGCATACACACTGCAAAGCTAAATGTCATGAATTACTTGATTTCCCATATTGTCACACATACCTCATTGTTGATCCACCCAAAGCTATCCGTCAGTTCAGTGGTCAACACGCTCTGTCGGTCTGACATCAGAAGTCGGGCGAACAATTTCTGCAGCTGTAGTGGGATTACACGCACCTTCATAAAGCACATGTTCATATTTACAATTGGTATAACGAGTAGGTCCCTCCTGATCGTGAAAATCATCAACTTTTTATGTCAAATGGGAAAATCTAGTAATAAACATACTTCCTCTCCTAGTAAACTTTGATATGCAACAGTGTGCAATATCAGTAAGAAAACTCCCAAAACAGCTTTATCGATCCATTAATTGTCATCAAATACATTAAAATTATTAAATCTTTTCCGAAATGATTCGTCAAGATTTTAGTGAAGAAAAAAAGGTTTTAATCGCAGAAAAATAAAGAGGGATCTACAAAAATCAATAACTCCTTATATTTTAATTATAAAATCAATATCAAATTCACCTTAACACCAGGGTTTCTCTTGGTCAGACTCCCTAGCTCTAGTTCTCCAAGGCTAAACAAGGCATCTAAAGTGACGGGAAGAAAGAATTAGAATAATTGGGTTTCTTTACATACCAGGTATATATTTCTAGCTTTTAATAGTTCTCCTGAAAAAGGCATGTGCAATCATGGGAAGAAAAAATTCTATTCAGAATTGTTATTTTAGTGATGGATTTCTTCTCTTTTTTCATGAAACATTAGCATGATTAGGGTACAAAAACCCTCTTATAAGTAGTGATGGGAATCGGTGAGATTTTCATAATTGATAATCAGTTTCCTGCAACTAACTAATTATTGATTATATATAATCAGAGGTTTTAATATTTTATAATGTAGTGCTAAATAAGTGTAAATAAACAAGTTACAATGAACAGACTTGTTACTATTAGGCTTTTGTACTCAGTATTTCTAGCTATAAAAAAATTATATTCAAAAGACTTTCTTTAGTAGGCAGTCCAACATTTATTTTCCTGAAACCAAGATGCGACCAAATTCGAGAATGTGCTATATTTCCCGAGTAAGAATATGGAGCTCGTCTGACATGTCAGCCATTTTCAGACCGCGCGCCTTTTCAGGGTTTAGATAGTTCGTGTCTAGATATTCTGTTTATGATATGCGCTCGTTGAAAGGAAAAAAAAACCTCAACTGATTAATCGTATAAATGAAACCTTTTATGATCGAGCGCTTAGAATGCTATAACAATTGATTTTCGATTATAATCGATGATTGGAACATCACAACTTATAAGATCAGCTATTACTCTGATACAGATACGTATTATTAATCACAATATCATTACTTGTAAGCTGAATCAATTAAATCAAACAGTAAAGTTTTAATTATCTGTTTACACACGGTAGCTTGTTCATGCTCAGAAACATTATGTTCGTTGTATAATTTCAGATAAAACTTTTACCCATTAAGTGAAATTGATGCGAAAACATCATTCGACAGAATAAATCCCTCTACGGCAGCTGTGTATATTGCTCTTATGTAGGGATAATTCACATTGTTTGGCAAAGTTTTCATTATAGTACGGATCTTCAGGTTAATTTGAAACAATCGCCAACAGTGGTTATAATTAATAGCATGTTTCCACATTTCACCAAATTAACTATGTCAATATAACTTGCATAAGTGCAAAAGAGCAGTATATACAACAGTTACCGACTCTTGAGCCTAAGAAAGGCCGGGTCTGACCTAGCCACAAGAAGAGAAGATGAAAGTTGAAAGTAAGGGATTTCTCTGTTTGAAACTCTCGTTTCGTGCCAATACCAAAAAAATAAATACCTCTAAACTCAGTCGTGAAAAAGAGCGTCTGGAGTAAGGAGTTGAGATAACACGTGGCGCCTTGATTGCTGATTCCACATAATCCACATTTCGCACGTTTTGCAGGTGGCGGAGGCAATCCGGGCTTACAATTTGAAGACTCGTTAGACCGCTCGAAATTCTCTCCTTCTTCAGCGAAGAGTCCCTCTAGTCCCAACATTTCCACTCTTCTTTGGTTGAGTTCTTTTAGTCGTTGTCATTAATTCTATCAACACGGTTATGCTACATCGTTTACAAACAAACTGAGATTTCACAAGTTATTGTCAATCATGATGCGAGTTTGGCTTCAACCGGTTGTGAGTGAATTCGACCCTCTTCCAGTTCATACCACAAACATCTCGATACTTTCATTTTTCATTTTAGACAGAATATTATCATGATAAGATATTCCAAATTGAAGGATAGAAACTTGATAATGAATGTTTATTGATTCTTCTTAAGAGGAGGTTCCATGGCCATGATATGGCCTATTTTAAAATTATTTCATTTGAATCTATGTAAATAATGATAACGTTATGTATTGTAGCTGTAAAGTTTAGGAATTCATGTATTTTGAAAAATACTGATAAAGACGCTGTTTTAAAATCACTTACTTTGATTGATCACAAAGTGTATAAAATAGTATTCAATTTGGTTTGTAGGGACATATAATATGAATTATGTAATTTAATATGGCTGTGCATGTTAATTTAATTATATATATATAGTTTATGCCCCTTCCAAGGTGGCATTTTTGCACCCGTCTATGGTGCATGTTTCAAAATATTCAAATAAGGCATATGACAGACCATTCTTAAAGAGTTTATACCCACTTCTGTTATTGATGTATTGACGTATTTCGATTTATTCCCATTTCTCGATCCCCACCTAGCCAACATTTTGATTTCCACACCTTAGTCAGGAGGCTATTATAGCCTGTTTTCACATGAAAATGTATAATTTGTTATCAATTACCTGAGAATAGTTTGATGAAAACAAATAAACGATAGCATTTTACATGATTTTTTAAAGAAAAGTTTTTGTTTGGGATGGCAGTGTAGGGGGCATATGGGGCTACTATTCCCCATCTCAATTTAGCTGTAGGGGTACCACCGATCAAACTCAAGTCAGGTATATAAAGCCCTGCAATGAGCCCAAACCCCTGGGAGCCACTTGGTGTTACCCCTACAGCCCAAATTTGAAATAGTAGCCCCATAGGTCCTCCACACTGCCCTGGTATTCGTTTGATGCACACTTCAAAGATAAGGTAGACAATGGAACACTTTTCACCCTTATATCATTGTGAAATGCTAAAAAATGCAAAGTTCGGGTGAGCTAAATAGTCTCGTTTTTTCTCAAATCATGGCCGACACAAAATGATCCCAAAATTCATCTTTTAATATTTAATTTAACGTTTTGTTTTTCGATTAAAGGTAATTTTTTGATGAGAATAAAATCACAATGTTAAAAGCCTGACCGTCCCATTTTTGCAATAATATGAGGATTTTTATGATTTTCGATGCATGTTATTTTTGGAGAATAGTAAACAGACTTGGTGATCAATTTTTAAGCATTCGAATAGACAAATACCAATATTCAATTGAATTCATTAGACACAAACGCATTGATAATTTTATCCAGGCGAGCTTTACTGCCTCGATCCAAGGTTGTCAATGGTCAGACAAATTATGCACGCTTAAATTTTCTTGATATTAATTAAAATATGCCGATAATAAAGTAAAATATAATTTTTGTTCGAGTACTCTCAGTACTTTAATGAATTTTCTTATTGGTTGCTAGCTTCTACGGGCTTAGTGGCTGCTGTTAGTGGCTGCTAGCTTCAGCTTGGTTATGATGCCTTGTCTTATTTTTACTCAAATATCACATAGCCCCCTAACTCCGTTACTACCCTAACTCCGTCACTTTTGGGAAACTCCTCGCCGTTTGAAATCAAGTGCGATTATGACGTCATTTTTTGCATGTCAAAAATCTTCAATCAAATGTCAACAATTTACAACAGTTAAATTTAAGAATGTGTTCAAAGATAACAAATTAAAATTACACCATGTTCATTTTATGCAACAATAATTGCATGAAATCAGCTAACACTTTTTCACGGGTGCTCTAAAAGACATGCGGGCCCATTCGATGATTTACGGTAATCTGTCATTTTAAGAGAGGTCAAGATGAAGCATTTCACATGTATGTAATTTATTTTTTATTAAGGTTATATATACATTTTTTTTCAGTCCGCAATAGCGTTAAATGCACTACACTTGATGATAACGTCAAATCGCTCCTGTCGTAATTTTTGCCTTATACAGGGTTACAGATATATATGGTATATCGGTATTTAGAATATGCTACATTTATTAAAAATGTAATAAATAAATAACATAATCATTAATATATTCATGATTGATATGAATACATTTAAAATATGAAAGGACAAAATATGTAATCAAACGGCATCCATGCATTATGAAAATGTCATTGTGATTGTTATTACAAGGACCCATTTTTTATTCTGGCGATCATTTCATTTCGATGAAATTGATACCGTTTAAATTGTATACACCAATTTTACTTATTATAACTTGGCCTAAATTCAAGTTGAGTTAAACTAAATTGTTAATGTGTCTCCATTCCCTGGCGTATCATAGATCATGT
The DNA here is from genome assembly GCF_963853765.1 of Magallana gigas. Classification (NCBI taxonomy): domain Eukaryota; kingdom Metazoa; phylum Mollusca; class Bivalvia; order Ostreida; family Ostreidae; genus Magallana; species Magallana gigas. The sequence continues at coordinate 30,577,688 of NC_088862.1, forward strand.
GGGTGACGGAGTTAGGTTCATAAGTTTTGGAGCACGTGTGATAAACGTCGTATTCAGAGGGCTTATTGTCCCCCGCCGCAACGCGGAGCGGGGACATAGAAATGCCGGGCGTCCGTCTGTGGGTCCGTGTGTCCGTGTTTCCATCCGTCACACTTTTTTGTAAGCGCTCTCATGCCTACAAATTTGGACGGATTTTCATTAAATTTATACCAAATGTTTATACCACTATTACCTTGGTCAAGTTCGAAAGTCAGCATTGGTCGATACTTTTTGTTGGAGTTATGGGACTTTGACCACTATAATGACTCCGTTTTATCCAAAAATTGACCTTGTAAGCGCTCTCATGCCTACAAATTTTGACGGATTTACATGAAATTTATACCAAATGTTTATACCACTAATACCTTGGTCAAGTTCCTAAATCAGCCTTGGTCGATACTAGTATACTGCTTGACCGGCGGGGGACCCAGGAATTCTATTCTTGTTTGAATATTAATAAAAATATTTTTGTTAATAATTATTATTATAAATTATAATGTTTCAGGCTATATTTAGTGATTGCAAAAAATAATTTGCAGAAAAACGCGGGATGTTTTCTGCTTTTGGTGACGGAGTTTGGGTACTTGGGGATACATCTATATCATGCTAATATATATGAAACGTGTATCTTCATATACACAAATGTAGAAGCAATGACTGTGTTAACGTCCTCTCATCAAAAATACAATGCAAAATGTTCCCCATGCATACATGTATATACATACAATATTTGCAAGATAAGAAAGAGCATACGGATGTGCTTATTTCTTTTAAGTACCTCGCATCCTTGTTCACGGCCCACATATAGATGTACATGCACGTATGTTATAATGGATAAATAGACAAAAGAACGATTTAAACTCTAGAAGATGTATCAAACTTTATTTTCCTTTTTTCTGAAGAAAATCCACATTTCATATTTAGCAATCGTTGATGAACATGACTATTTTGTGTTTGTTTTTCAGGGACGGCCGATATCTCTGTAAATAAACCCGGAAATGCATATTCCGTTAGGGCTATAGGGTCGATTTTCTGTTTAGTATTCACACGTACTTTTACTTTCCAATTCGTTGATGTACACAATATCGTAAAATGCCACGTTTATGTGGTAGAAGAAAACGGCTAGACTGGAAAATCCTGACAGTGCTGGCACTGGTGTTTGTCACATCTTACTTTTATTACAATTTCTCCAAAGTTTCCGTGAATGATGAAGAAATACTGCATCTCCGGAATAAACGATTTATGGAATACCGTGAGAAGGAGGGCAAACGCGAAGGGCTCGGCGAGAAAGGGAGAGCCGTGACGTTACAGGGAGAGGAAAAAGCATTGGCGGATTCTCTGTTTAAAAAAGAGGCCTTCAACATCATAGCCAGTGATAAAATAGCACTGGACCGCTCCATACCAGACGTTAGAGATTCCAGGTACGATAATGCAACATTCTCTCTCTCTCTCTCTCTCTCTCATGCTACTGTAGTACTTTGGGCTCAATGATTTATGAATATCAGCTTGTATTATTATAGTTCAGTGACGGAGCTTCAGACTATAAATACAGGGGAGAGCAGGGTGCGATCCTTTGTCAAGCCACAGACTATTCCTAATTTCCTATACTGTAGATTGGCAAATAATCACAATGGTTTAATTTCACTATGTTCGCGATTTAATATTTTTTTCGTGAAATTAAATCCATCGTGAATACTATCATTAGTTTTCAAAAACTTTTCATTGCTTATATTCTGATCAATTGATTTTTAAGCAGCGTGAAATTAAAACCATCGTGATTGGTACTTCAATAAAAATCTTGAAATTTTAACACCGTGGAATTAAAATGACTTACAGTATATATTACATTTGATGGCACCATGCTAATGTTTTCAGAAATCAGAACTCACTGTGTCAGATTTCATAGTTGGCAAAAAGATCTAGAGCTATTGGAAATGATTCTAAAACAGCTACAGTCTAGTCAAATGGATAAATTCATGTGCACCACCTCAAGATTATTGAAAGCCCTTGTCATAATTTACTGTCAGTTATTTGAAAGCTGTTGTCTAGTTGATATACAATCGTAAAAGTCCTCCTGTGATCTTCTATTATCTCCCGCATGTTTCTTAGACTCCAGTGTTCTTACATAAGCTGAATGATGATATGGAGACACTTGTCAGATTTTGATGACAATGTACTGTGCATGACAAAACAGGCTTAATGAAAACAGAATTTAATATTAAACAATTCATTTTCATGACAGAAAGCAAATAAAATTATGTACATGTAGTTGTGTAGTTCTGTTTAAAAATAAAGATCATATGTTCATTATAATTCATCATTTTTTAATTGAGACAAAGTGATGGTGTAAGAAAATTGTTTTAAGTTTAAATCCTTTAAAATTTACATGTAGGCTAATAGTTTCATTAATTATTCTGAATCATTCATGTAATTATCAAATCTGAATATCTAGATTGCTATTTCACATGTTTCATTTAATGTAAATTAATAAGCAATGATTTGTTTATAGACATTCTCCAAGTCAACATTTTTTTAGTTAAAAATGGTTAAATGGTTAAAAGAGACCGGCCAATATGTATCTCCAAAGTAGTTCATATGAGTATGAATTTGGTATAAATGTTAATTGTCTTGTTAAGGTGGTATGAGACACCTGTCGATATTAATAGCGAGCGCAGCTCGCCGGCGCGCAGCGCCGGCGCGAAGCGAGCTCTACCGGCAAGGCGTGTGTGAATAGAAAATTCGGACTAGTTGCACATTCATTCAACGGATTTTTTTGGCGTCAGTAAATCGGACCAGTAATGCATCGTTTTAATCGTCCCAGTAGTTCCCTGTAATCATGGCAATTTTTATCACTTCACACTCTCACGAGAATCAGCAAGACAAAACAATAACGATGTAAGCGACATACAGTCAATGTTACCTCTAAAGTTCACCTCAGTACATTTTCAATCAAAAATAATCGTGTGACGTCACAAACGTTTACACATTGATCCGATATATTTTTTCGGAGTCAGTAAATTTTGACCCACAATTCATAGTACCAATGGTTTCCAACCTCACGTTCCAACATCACGTTCTCCCGAGAATCAAAGTAAAACCTTTGAAAAGCTTATAAGATGTGTAATTTTAAGAACATCATGCTTTTTAAGTAAATAAAACAGTATACTTCGCATACTTTTATTTCTCAGGGGAGTTTTAAAGAGTAAGACGACACTTAACCAACGTCAGCTTTGACGTCACAATAAGCACTGATAAGGGGAAATTACTCTAATTGAAGTTATTGTAAATCTGCTGAAATGACCAAAATCCTCTTAAAATCTTGCAAAGGCTAAGATAAAGAACAGCTGACGAATAAGGACATTTCTTCAGATACAGGAAACAGTTGTAACTTGCACTAATTTGGATGAATGCTCACAAATATTTTATTCACTATAATTACGGTAATTTCCTGAAACGTAACGTTATACGTAGCAGCGCCTTTTTTTAAAGGGGGTGGGTGGGTGGATGGCAGCCTCATCCAAAAAATCTTTGCAAGCAAAAAGAAATATAAATCATGAAAATTCTAATCCTTTAGCTCATTAGCAGTTCAATGGTTTCTTTATTTTCACTTCCATTTAATACATGCAGGGGGGGGGGGGGACAACACCATGTTCTTTTAACATGATAAGCAAATATTTTTAAGCGTAAATTAAAAATAAAATTAAACATTAATTATTTTTTTTTAAGTGGAGGGGCAAATCCATGGTAAGTCGATTTTCTATGTATAAATTGACAAAAATGAAAAAAAATTTAGCATGGGGGGAGCTCTATGATGAGTCAAGTTTTATATGTAAGTTTAAGAAAAAATGTCTACTGCAAAAAAAGGGGGAAATCAATCAATCAATCATAATCACAATCACTTTAAAAGAGGAGATGCAGTGCAATGAATATTTATATATTAAAATCTTTATTATTTAACAACATTGTATCTGAGATTAAACTATTGTTCTACATATAAATAAATTATAACAAATCTTATAAACTATGAATAATGAAAATTTACTGAAAAATAGGTATGTTTTATTTTTTGGCATTCAAATTTCACGTTGTTAATTTTATTTTATTAATTTATTATAATTAATTGTTTGATCACATGCTGTGCTCGCCCCAACGGTCGCACCGTAAAACATATTATGGATAAAAGTATATTATAATAAAAATTCTTTCACCAGTTTAGAATTTGAAAATTCTACAACATTTTACGCAAATTATGTTTTAAAAATTTGTTGAAAGGTAAATATATAAAGCCCAAGCAAGATTTGAACAATGGCTACGAGCGCGAAAGGGGCGAAAATAAAGGGGACAAATACTATACTGTATACAGAAAATGTACTTCGTAGGCATCAATTTTTGTAGATTGAGGAAAAATCTCATTATCAAGGATATGTACATTCATTAACAATGATCCTATCAACATGATTAGTATTATACTGTATATTCGTTTTTTTTTCGCGGGCCACTAAATTTGCTATAAAGGGGAAAATCTGTTACATTTTTTAATTTGCACCAGTCATTTTTTGCAATTTAATAAACAGTTTCTTATAGAAAATGATACAGGATATTATATCTTGGTATTCAATTATTTGGGATTTAAAAATATCACAAAAATAAGCAAAAATTAAATCATCGCGAAAATTACCGGATATACGGTATATGTTATTATAAATTGCATTTCATGATCATTTTAGGTTGGTATGGGACACCTCCATATTGTGACACATTTCCTATCAAAATAAGCAATAAAATCAAGTATAATTTTAAAAGTGCTTTCTTTTACAAAATTGTAACTTGCCTTAACTATATTGCTGATTTACTCAATTTTTAGATGTCGAGAAGTGAAATACCCAAAAGAATTGCCTACTGCCAGTGTGATCATCATATTTCATAACGAGGCTTGGTCGCCGCTTCTTAGAACCGCTCACAGTGTGGTCAACCGCTCACCGCCACGATATCTCCATGAGGTCATTCTACTGGACGATTTCTCAGACCGCCGTGAGTATTGCACTCACTTGAAATGAGCAAAATTTAATTAAGAATCAGAATTGCATTATTTAAACATAATTTATCATTTATATTCTCTTGCAAAGTAAATTGATTTCTCTAAAATAGTGTATCTCGATCTTGTAAGACTACTGTATACAGGGCTATTTTTGCCACGTGTAATTTTCGCCTTCTACTCTCGCAAACATTTTTGCCAAGTCTTTAATTCGCCCAGCCATTTGTGTTTAAAGATATAGAATAGGAGACTTTGGAATTCGCCCAGTCTTAAATTCACCCTCTGACAACGAGGATAAAAGGGGCAAAAAAAAAAAAACGGGGGAAAATATTTCCCTGTATACTGTATATTTTTTCCATGTTTCCCAAAAGAGTATTTTTATTGTTACTACCATTAAACATGTAATTGACAATATTGAAATATGACCTTGTTTACTACAGGTGTCGGCTAAATATGACATCAAATTTCAAAATAATTTCATCAATAAGCTTTGATTTAAATTCTTCAGTGATGTTTATATCCTCTTATTTCTCATAACAAATTTCCTCAAAAGAGAAGTATTGTGATAACTTTATATAATTATTTACATTTTCAACTGTCTTTGTCTGTGATAACATTACGAATCAATTTTGAAGCCTTATAGTTCAATCTATTTTATAAAACATGAGTGGCACAAAACGGATGTGTCTTGTAGTTATTCTTAAGAATTCGTTTTACGGATATAACGAATCACGGATATAACGAAGTAAATTCCTTAGTCCATCGGACTTTGCTATAACCGAGTTTTACTGTATTCACACATTCTTTAACAGCAGAACTTGGCAGCAAAACTTCAAGATTACTTCAATGATTTCTTTTATAACTGTATACATATTCATACACCTTTTAACAGCGCAGCTTGGCAGTAAATATCTTTTATAAATTTAATTCATACACTCATTAACAGCGGAGCTTGGGAGCAAATCTTAATGATAGCATTGACAATATCTTTCATAACCGTATACATATTCATAGACTCTTCAATAGTGGAGTTTGGCAGTAAAACTTCATGATTGAAGTAATTAACTTTAGTTACTGTATATTCATACACTCTTTAACAGTGGAGCTTGGCTGTAAAACTTCATGATTACATTCACAATTTCTTTTTTAACTGTACATGTATATATAATTCATATACATTCTTTAACAGCAAAACTTGGCAGCAAAACTTCATGATTACATTGACAATTTCTTTCATAACCGTATACATATTTACACACTCTTCAACAGTGGAGTTTGGCAGTAAAAGTACATGATTACATTGAGGATTATTTTTATATTTACAGCGGAGCTTGGCAGCAAACTCCATGATTACGTTGCCAAAACGTGGCCGGATGGTATTGTGAAGATCATCCGTACCAAGGAGCGCAGCGGATTAATCAGAGCAAGATTAGCAGGAGCCAAGGCTGCGACGGGAGACGTTCTGATATTTCTGGACTCCCATTGTGAGTCCAACACTGGCTGGTAAGTAGGTAACAGAACAGGGGAGATAATTATGTTATTTTTAGGTCTTTAGTGTAATGTATACATGTGCAGGTTACAAGTACAAGTTTTCCCAGGGGGATCCAGGCGATAGTTTTGTTTTCCAGTGGGGGTCCAAGGCCTACTTTTGAGAATTTTTTTTAATTTGATGTGAGTTTAAAAAATTTGAATTTTCCAGGGGGCGGGGGATATATATTCCCTTAAATCGGCACATGGTATATTATTTGAATGTTGAAATATTAAACTTCACATTTGAAGAATTCTTGATTAATTTTGAATGAGGACAAATTATACGATATAAATGGATAAAAGTAGCACAGCTAGTACTACATGTATAAATATATAAATTATGACAGTACCGTTTGTAACCTCTGCATAATTATTCAAATTTCATTTTAAGAAATAACAAAATTGCTGCTTTCCTTAAGAGTAATAATTTTATTTTGTTTTATGAATATAATTAATTTCATGTATTTGTTATACTTGTAATTGTTTTTACTTTATGTGTTTATGAATACAATTTGGCTACCATGGTCTCTGACTGCATGTACATAAAAAACAGCCAATGTGGATCAAATGAAGAAACCTTGCTCTCTTAATATGCACATGTACATCTCAAAGCTAGCAATTTCAAAGTCTGGAAAGGGAAACCTGCAACCATAAAAATGGAGAATTGTTTTATTACAAGTACATAAAGAAAACCTAGTGGGAATTACATCGATGTCTTCAGAACAAATATGTCAGAAAGTATGAAGATTTTCAGGAAAGGATACAGTCACAAGAGAGAGCTATTATAGGCTTCACTGTACTTATTGTATTTTAATCATTAATTAGTTTGGAAAGTTATACATGAAGTTAAAATTAAATTACAAATATAAGATTTCCCAGTAAGAATTGCGGAAGGTTGATAGTTAAAAAATTAGCCATTAGATCTACATGAAATTTGAAGATATGATTTGTTTTGCTAAAAACTATTATTTAGTAAATAAAAAATCCATATATTTTAGCTTTAAATTTCGGTATTTTTCTTAATCTTTATAAAGAGCTCTTCTTCCTAAAGAGATCAAATTGAATACAGTCTAAAAATAACCATGACCATTAATACTTCTTAATACAATAGAATGCTAGTTTAAGAGGAAAAAATATTGACACTTATTGTACATGTGTGGGACAAAAAGTTGTAAAAAGTGATGGGGGTATTGCTTGAGTCAGAAACTGCTTGGGTGACCAAACAAAACTGTTAAAGTAATCCAAAAGCGAGTGTAATTGTCAAGGTACATTGTCATTCCTATTTGATATTATAGGAGAATTGAATAATTTTGAATGAGTCAAATATGTTAAAAATAAAATGAAGAAATGTATAATAGGTAGATAAGTATCTTTAGGCCAAAAGCTGAGAGGTCAAGGTCAACCCACACCCCCTTCCTTCATCAATTCTTTTTTGTACTTTTTCGCTAAGTATGGAAAATTAAATTCCCTGAATTAGCTTTTTTTACCCTTTAAATGGGGATGAAAACCAATCCAAAATCGTACAGAGATCAAAGTTTAAAGTTTATGAACATTACATTTATTGACATAATTACCAGTGAAAAATCGTTTAATAATCTTGTATACCTGTCCTGATAAGTCATTGGCCCTCACCTGTCCAGTTCACCTGTAGGTGACAATTACATACCTGTCAGGTACTACTCACCTTTGTTCGTGTTTTAAGCTAGCATCTAGACTTTTGCTTAGTTTAGAAACAATATTTATTAATGGTGTTTTTTTGGTTAAAGTTACCATTTCATTATTTGTTACTTCCTAAACCTCTACATATCTAGATACAGTATTTCATTCCAATTATGAGCCTATAAGAGGGCATATAAAAAAACAGAGAAAAAAGGGAAAGCCCTTAATAAAAGTTTTTGATATGAAAATCTGTAAATAGAATTATTTGTAATAACAAATAGTTTGTATTTTATATATGCTGTGGTTTCATCTGAATATTAGATAAATACCAATGTTCGTGCATTTCTTTGTTTAGTTGGTTGTATGAACACCGAATGTTAACACATGTAACACATTGTATTGATAGGAACATACTGTAAACCAACTTTTATTTGCGTGTGAGAAATTTTCCGGCGGTTAGCGAAAGCCTCGTTGGCGCAAATATTTCTAGCTGCGAACCAGTTCTTGTCGCTTGGTTGTAACAACGGGTCTGGATAAGGCTTGATCACAAACAGTAGTCGGCATAAACTAATTTATCAGAGATCAATCGTGAACAGAAGTCACCGCGAATAAAAATTGGTTTACATTATTGACCACAAATATATTAAAATGTATTTATTATCTTAAAAGCTGTCAGAGATTTAATCTAAAACTCCCTATTTGCCCTTTACATGAGACAACGAAGTACGTTTTGGTTTTTCAACTAGGTCTCAGTGACATAATTGATTACAAACTCTCTTATTTCTGTAAATAATAAAATGTATTGATCATGTGTTGGTCAGACATATGAGTGCAGTGATCATGTTACACTAACATCTGTTGGTAGTTGAAGGAGAAATGTGAATCTTCTCAGTCTCATAGAATATGATCTTAGATCAGCACATAGAGTGAATACATAATTAAAAAAAAAATGTTCTACTAAAATTCAACTTTTAATTACATAAGAATTTTTTATTTGCATAAGTATAATAGGTATTATATTGTTTGGAATTCATATATTTTATCAACTGTGGTTCTTTTGTAAAATGCTGCAGCCTTGATTTTTACAGAGACCACATGTTCATTAAGCACATGTAAAACACAATTACCATGAAGCGCCAGGGATATGAGCAAATTTCACATGATAAAAACATTGTTTGCTACATCCAATAAAGTAGTTAATTATACATTTTTAAGAAAGGGTAATTAAATTGGTAAGCATGAATTCGTTATAAGGGTGTTCACTGTAACCAGATTATACTGTACAGTACCGGTATATTGACCTAGTGAAGATATTTTTTTTCAATGATCAGGTCTTGAGTACATACAAATAAGGTTATTGGTGGCTTCATCCTGTGTTTTGTGACTAAAGCTTGTAAGCTGTTATAATGTGTTTTACTGTGTATCATAATTATGTAACATGTGCAGACATTTATAACAGACATTTCAAATTTTCATCTGACCTTGGGTGTACTGTAGATTTCCTAATTATTTTACACAAGTACTTATTTTCGCAATTCTGCCATTTCAAATCAAATTTATGAGTCTGAATTCAAAATTATACGCACAAATAAATACTGTTATTATTTCTTTATTAAGTTTACGACTGTCAGAAAAATAAAAGTGAGTATTTAAAATCTGTAAGGGGTACTTTAAAAATTCTCGCTTTTACATGGTCATTTATTCCTCGTTTTAATTAGGAATCTACACTACACAGTACTCTACAGTCTGCAGTATTTATTAATTAGGCTAGTGGCTTCTCTCCCTTGTATTCTAGCTAGATTACTGTAAATCTTTCACTGAGTAGTGGTTCGTGGGAATCCATTTTGTTCCTACAGGTTGGAGCCAATGCTAGCTCGAATCAAAGAAGACAGGACGGCCGTTCTGTGTCCGGAGATCGACCTGATCGACAAGAACACACTGCAGTATGGCGGCACCGGCTCGTTCTCTGTTGGTGGTTTCTGGTGGTCCCTTCACTTTTCGTGGCGTCCAATTCCTGAGCATGAACAGAAGAGGCGGTCGTCGGGCATAGCACCGATTAGGTACACTTGTACTCACAATGCACTCAATGACCTATCCTCCTCTTCCATTAGTACTGTAAATCTGTAAACATTTGCATGCAGATTACTTCAGATATCCTCTTGCTCTGGTCCAATCCACAGGTTAACAATACTACACACTAGCTAAAGTTAATTCCTTTTGGATATCTCTAAATTTTTCATCCATTTACGGTAATTCTTCAGTTATGTAAATTGAGCTAAATATCTTGAATTCTAAACTTGTATCATTTTTATTTTCCGTTAAAATTTTAAAAGATCACTTTATTTACCCCCCACGTTGTACCGTATTTTGATAAACTTTAAAAGACATTATGGTTTTAGAACAAATGGTTATACTTTCTTTTGTTACAGATTAGCAAATCTAAATTGTTTGTGTGAATCAAAAGCATGCCCTTAAAACTGTATACTAAATAAGTTAATTAATATCTTTTTTTTTTTATATATACATGTATGTATTATTTAAAAGGAAAGAGGGATGTACTGTTAACCAACTTTTATTTCTGTGCGAAAAATTTCCATGAGGTTAAAGTTTGGTCAGGAACATTAGTCGTGCAAAACAGTTTTACAGAAGTAAATCGAGAAATAAAGTTGTCGCAAATGAAAGTTGGCTATCAGTATGTGGTGTCTTGTGTTTATTTTCTTCGTCCTATATTCTCCCAAGCCTCCAGAACTAACACCTCAGCTAGCATTGTGTGTCTTCATAGAAATTGTATTAGTGTATTATAAGTTGTAGTACTATCATCACTAAGTTTCTATATCTCCGTATTGTTGGTTTTAGAGTTGTGTAGAATTGGCGTTTAAAAGAATTCAAACTGTGTATGAATGTAACTCATGCCTATATTGTGTGCATTTTAAAAAAAGATGAACAAAAAAATAAGAAAAGAATTATTCCTCATTCTTGGCTATATAGAATGAGAATGCAATGGAAGAAAATTTGGCAAAGTTTTGCGTAATATTAGCCTAAAGGCAAGGAATGTACATAAAACCCTGATTTTTTAACATCCCTTTTTGGTTTGTCCTGATCTTTGAAATTGCTTGCAATAGACTTGCTTGGATGCAAACAAATAAATTCCAATGATTCCAAACACCACTGAGGTCAGAGACCATGTCAGCCATTTAATCAGGGGGAGCAAACTGTATGCAACCCCCTTTCCTTTTGATGAGTTATTTCCCTTTGTTGAACCCTTCAGGCTGGAGCCAATTTTGTCTCGGATCAAGGAATTTCCCAACAGTGTGGTTTGTCCAATTGTGGATGCCATTGATGCTGACACTCTGGAATATTCCAAAAATGGGGGGTACCAGGTTGGGGGATTCTCCTGGAGTCTCCATTTTACATGGAGGGATGTTCCATCAAGGGATTTAGTTCACAGGAAGTACACAGATCCTGTGGGGTTAGTAAGGTCATGGAGCATGCACAGTGACTTCATGAATCTGATTGGAAAATACCAACAGTTTACATATACCCTTTCTCCAAAATATCCACAGATAACTCTTAATCAAAAAAAAAAAAATAATGTTACAACTAATAAAAAAAATCTTGTACAAATTACAACTTAAAATTCTTCAAGAGTTGGATTTTGATTTGATTTATGTATTTGATTGTTATTAAACACAAATCAATTGCTACCCAAAAGATGACTAAAAAAAATAAAACTGTTACAGAAATCATTTTATTCATTTGTAAACCAGTGTTATACATGCATAGTCTCAAAATACAGGCACATACAAAACTGTAAAGAAATTTTATTATGTGTGCAGTTGTAAATTGCTTTCAACTGTCAGTAAAGCTTTTTGTATAGAGAAAAAAAGTTTACTTAATTGCCCTGACATGCAAACATGACAGCTTTATTACATAACAAGACTGGAATAATTTATGAAATAAAGCAGGTTAATTTTTCTTCACTGAAAAAGTTCAGACTGTATGTCATAAAGATTCAGCTGACATGGGTATTAAGTTCTCTGGATTTCTCTTTTTCTCTGAACTGTGTCAGACTTCATGTTATGGCTCGGTAAATGACATAATGTTGTACATTATTTGGATTCTCAAAAGATTAGTATACAGCATACATGTATATATTGAGTCAGGAAGCATAACTTCTACTTCTTATACTAATACAAATATAGTTACCTGGTATTATCTCTCCTTATGGAAACTCTTTAATTTAAAAGTTGTAGAAAAAATATTAATCTTATGATTATGCAAGTTGCATCTACATATAAATCTTATTACTGGGTATTAATGTTTGAAGTATTTACATCACTATTACATATTTCTGTCTTGTTTCTGATTGGTAGATCACCAACAATGGCAGGCGGGCTGTTCGCTGCAGACAGAAAATTCTTTTTTGAAATCGGAGCTTATGACCCAGGGATGGACGTTTGGGGCGGAGAAAACCTGGAGATTTCCTTCAGGGTATGTTGTCTGACCAAATCCAAGAAGGATCTCTCTTATTGTTTGACAAAAAATAATATGAAAAGGCATAGTTTATATAAAAAAAACTTAATTCAAAAAACAAAACTCAATTGAAATAATCCAATGGGAAGAGGTTCATCATATGATTTAATGGGTTACATGTTATTGAATAGAAAAACTTTGTCATAGTGTTTAAGATTTTAAAGATCTTGCAAGGCAAAAGATTGATCATTATATTTTAAGAAAAATTTTAATGACATTGTTTAGAATAAAAGAAAATAAAAAACATAGCAATTAACAGAGTTTGAAAAGAATTCATTAGGAAGTGGTTCATCATACTTGTATTTACGATTTTATGAGTTACATGAATAGAAAAATAGATAATAAGTCATTAGAATACTCAGAAGAAAAATAATGCTAATTTATTTAAAATTTCTGGTCTTGAATTAAAACATTTTGAATGTTCTCTGCAGACCTGGATGTGTGGGGGCAAGCTGGAGTTTATCCCCTGCTCTCGTGTGGGACACATCTTTAGGGCCAGTCATCCATACACTTTCCCAGGTAATTCTAAGCACCTCTACATTATAATTCAACCTCTGATATTCTCAGAATTGGATCACATACAATGCCTCTAGCTTTCTCTTTTACTCTCAGACTGGTTTTATCAATATTCGTCGAATACCAAATTTTTTGTGGATTCTTTAAGTTGATCCACAAAATCCACAAATGTTCATTAATTCAAGTGCAATTTTTACTTACAGTATGATATTGGATTGATAGGATCATTGGCAATGAATCCAAGTATCCTTGAAACTGTGATTTTAATTGAATCCACCAAAATAAATACCCATGAATATTACCGTAATGAAACCACAGTACCTAGTCATTGGTGTTTTTGAAAGACTTTCAACTTTTGACAAGGAGATGTTTGTTTTTATTCCTTTGATATTGTCCTCATTGGTCTAAATTTTCCACTCCTTCAGGCAATAAAGACACACATGGAATCAACTCAATGCGCCTGGCTGAAGTTTGGATGGATGAGTACAAGAGATTATTCTATACCCACAGGAAGGACCTACTGGTAAGTGCATGATTTCCAAGAATATTTTTAGTTTAAGATACACGTACCAGGTAGAAACTTAAAATAGTCAACAAAATGGTCAAGAAGGTCAACTTAAAATTTAAAACGACAATAATTACAATTTTTACCACAGTGACTGTATGTTGAATGGTCAACTGTCATTGACTTGATTGATAAGTCAGAGGTTAATGTGAATAAAGGTTTAAGGTCATTGTTATTTTAAGATCATATGTGGTCATTGATAAGTAAAACATAAGATAAGATACAGAAGTCAATGTCATCAAAGGTCATATTTGCATTCCTTGATAAATTTTGCAAATCTGTATTCATTGTAAAAATTTAAGATTGCTGATCTGGAGATACATAATTGTATTTGAGTTGTCTCTCTTTCTACTATTGCTTTCTTTCTGTTTAGCTGCAATCTCATTTTTAGACATATCTTTTAATACAAAAAATTTACAAAATAAAAAAAACGTGCGATCACACACAGTAAAAAACGCATTGCCAAATCAATTTTTCTGATACACACACAATCCTGCATGTTACACGAATGATCACCCAGGGTACACAAACTATTTAACACGATTGGCTTGTCAACAATTGCGTTGTTACCAATGTATGTAGGATTTTCAACTGTCATTAAATAAATTGATACGTCAGAGGTTAATATTGATAAAGGTTAAGGTCATTGTTAATCTAATTAAAATTAGACATTCTGAATCAGCTACCGCTTCTTTGAGAAGCGGTAGCGGATTTGACAGAACATCTAATTTTAATTAGATTTGGTCATTGTTAAAGGTCAAAGATTAAATTTGTTTCCTTGGGACTTTGTCAGTTACAGTTCAAATGTTCATGTGGTGATTATCCAATTGCAAGTCAGTCTCACATTTTCATATGAATCATATAATGTAACCACTAAGCAGAATAAACCACCAACTTGAAGATGATTCCATGAATATTAATCGGGACTGAAACGGAAAGTGTTCAAATGTTTTGTTCAGGGCCAGGATTACGGGGACATATCTGAGCGTGTGGAGCTCAGAAAGAGGCTGAATTGTAAGAGCTTCAAGTGGTTCCTGGACAATGTGTACCCAGAGAAATTCATTCCGGATGAGAATGTCCACGCCTGGGGGATGGTGAGAAAGCTTTTTTTTTTATTATTCCATTTAATTTAGATATATGTTAAAGGATATGAAAGGATGTGAAAGAGAATGTTGGTTTTATAAAAACTGGTGCTATATGACAATGAAAAAAGAAGATTTTTGTTTCCATGAGAGTTTTTTCTATTCTAAAAGCTAATTAAGTTTAAGAGAAGGATATTAAATAATAGTAATGATTTTATGTCTGATTAAGTTTTATTTAAATTTGATTTTAATACCTTTATAAAGAGTAGAAAGTTTAAACTTTCATCCAAAAACTATTTAAAAGGCCTCTAGCTGTTTATTATATCCTGAAAATATGCTCAATGTTAAGGATAGTTTTACTCCTATTGAACAGGTACGAAATCCTCCCAGCAACCTGTGCCTTGACACACTTCAGAAGGATGAGAAGACGGTGTTTGATATGGGAATCTACAGCTGTCAAAACGGAGCCAGCGCTAATGAGGTCTGTGTATTTGATTGGCCGAGTTTGTTGTGGTATGAAATTCAACGATCATTTTATATTTCAAATATAATGTTTTGAGTAGAACACATATTGGATAGAGGGTTGTTTTTTGTCCTTCTACACTTGTAAAGGGTTTCATCATGTCCCAGACTTGTTCAGATAAAGGGATACTATATGTTAGATACTCTTTCTAATTGAAACAGTAATTTAAAATTATCTTCATTTCGCCCGGTCTTTACCTCACCTGCTGACAATGAGGGTGAAATTGGCAAAATAAAAATGGGAACAAATATTTCCCTGTATACATTATGTGTTTTTATGGCTTACGGCCATCTAGTTGCCGGATAATCTTTACGGCGAAGAGTTCAGTTATCTGAACATGCGCGACAAAAAATAGTTCTATTCGAATGTTGCAAAGTTAACTGTTTGTTGTTCATAATAAATATCTTTAAGCAGGATTATATTTTCCATATGTTATTATCACTTATGTTATTGTAACCAATATGAATTGACTTTATTAGGGCCCCGCAAGGATTTGCGGGTGCCCTATAGTAATCACTCTGTCCGTCCGTCCTTCTGTCCGTCCGTCCGTCTGTCACTCTTCAGTCCACAAATTTCCTGTTTTTTTCTAATAACTTTTTTTATGGTTGCCCAATCAAGTTCAAATTTGGTATGGTAGTTCAGTAGGCAGAAATACATATTTTGATGCTAAGTTTGGTTCTCTATGTCTTCTGGTTTGGAGCTGGGGTGGTGGGGTAGATTCCTATCTATGCATAAGAAGAATGGGCAAAGAGAGATAACTGCTGAGAATGAATGGGCAAAGAGAGATAACTGCTGAGAATGTTACCATTGTATACATGGAAGGCTGTGCAATATTTGTCCTTTGGGATTAATTAACCTTCCACAGGAAGAAAATCCTAAGCTTTATCTTTATCTGTCACATTGAGATTAATTACTGCACTGCCTGTGTCTGCAAATGAACTTTGTTTTGAAGTTAAGGTCAATTTTGAATGATGTGTAGTATTGTGTACATTCTTTGAAATATGGATTTGAAATATAATATTCATATTTTTTTTGGTTAAAATACCGTACACAATGATTTATGATAGTTTTATTGAATAGAGGCAAAGCCTAGGTATCATTGCATTGGTATCAATTCTTTGTTTTTTTAACAAATTTTATTTCATCCCATGTTAACCCACTTTATCCCGTGGATATGACTCATTGGATATTTTTTTGATATTCCACAGTTGTGACTTTACAATGGGATTTGCCTAGGCATAATGAAGTAAAAATAATGTAGAGTTTTATAAACAGTGTAAACATTGATTGCGGTGTATAAAATATGGGATAAATAGAATCTAATGATTTGTAGTATAATATGATTTTTATCCAACTTGTGTGTTTTATCCCCTCACTAAGGCTCAAGAAAAAAACACTTTAATTGTTGGATGAAAATCATATCCAACTACAAATCACGAGATCCTATATATTCCAGTTCTTTACATCTTCTGCCGGGCATTTATTTTTCATCATTGTTAATATAAAGAGGATGGAATTCAAAGTTTTTTTCACTTCTCTATATTAATTGTCATAGCGGGGCCCTTCCTGACTGGTCAGTTTTCTAGTTTAAATAAACTCGAAATCTAACGCGAATGAATATTAACTGCAGTGTTTTTTTGCATAGAGGTATAGGCCCCCGCCATGCATCACACATGCTTTCCGCTATGCATACTTACATGTATTATAAGCAAAAAATCTTTTCCCAATTAATTCAGATCCTAACAGTGATAAGTAAATGTAAAGTTGTCGTTATTTCGTTCAACCTTCATAATAACGTTTGCACCCGCAGAGAGCGTCGCTAACTTCGATCGACATCGATCTCAGCAAGAGGGAAATTGTTTAACGGTTAAAGAACTGAACTTATGATTGAGATATATTGAAACTGGGATTATAAATCGGTAATTAATGCATAAATAGAGGGGCAATTACTACTTGTTTTAATATAATGTGCCTTCTTCGACAACTCCGCCATTATTGAATGTTGGGGATTTTCCAAGATCTAAAAATAGCACAATGTTCCCTCGATGGAGTTACCTTGGTTGTGCTATATTTGTCGTAAAAATATTGGAAACTTGAGACCAAATGTACTCAAATAAGAAAACAATATACAGTTAAGCTTGATTGCAAGTCATATACGGAAGCGATGTCACATTACTATAACATAGAGACATCGTATAGTATGCTTCTGAAAATGACTGTGTACACATGTCATGTGAAGAGAGACTGACTGCAAAGTTATAGTGCAGTAATTAATTTCAATTAAATTTGGTGTCAAAACAAGTTTGCTGTAATTGCATAGTTCTGCCTGTTTCTTGCCCTCCCCCTCCAAAGAGTTTACCTCTGTTCAAAGGGATAAAAATAAAACAGAAGGTGTTAGAACTGCCTTGTGAATCTATATTTCTTATAAAAGCTTGTGAAGGTCAGCCTCTTAAAAAAGTAGGAAAACCCCAGAAAAATATGAATAAATATACATTTATGAAATACAAATAAAATGGAAATACTTGTTGGTGTAGATTTCATGAGAATTCATTAATTATAGAACATATGATAACATGCAGTGCATTTCATCATTTGGTTATTATTATTTTTACGCGCAGTGATTTCGCGCTGGCTGTGGCGCTGTTACGTCGCACCGTGCACCAACTATCGCGCAAGTGCGTAGGAATACAAGGTGTACTGATACTTGAGAGCATGTTGGTTTTAAGTGTTTTTAAGTGTTATCTAATTGTGTTTATGCAGTCTGTGATTTTCCTAAAAGCAATGGTGGTTTCAACCAATTGATAAAAGAGGCGTCTATTTTTCAATCCTGTCTGTTTCGGTCACTAAATGGGGCATGTTGATATCGGTCCTGTTACGGTTTCTATACATCTATGAATAAACTAAAGTTTCCGTAAGAAATAGAGGGAATCATACTCGATCCATGTAAATATAGTCATATCAAACCCGTAAGCCATTATGGCCCTTCAGGCCTTTGATTTATTTTTGGGCTTGTCAACTCATATATTTTACTAAAACAATTATTGTTCTGTGGTTTTTTTATTTGGTGTAAAAGTTTCATATAGTTCCCTCAAAGTTGAAATAATAAAAATGGGTTAAGTCTGTCTTTCCTCACTGACAGGTGTTTTCTCTGATTATTAATGATGAATTGTTCTGTGTTTTTTTTATTTGGAAAATTGTTTAAGTCTCTCTCATAGAATTCTTGTCAGTATTTATTTGAATTTTCTTTATTTTCCTCACTAACAGGTGTTTTCTCTGAGCATTAATGATGAACTCCGACGTGAGGAGGCATGTCTCACGGTGGTCTCGGAGGGAGGTCGTGTCCCCCTGGAGTCCTGTACTGGGGCAGCCAATCAGAAGTGGAAACACGATAAGGTAGGTCAAAGGTCAATGACTAGTTATTTTAATGATCAGAGGCAACCAATCAAAAGTGGAAACATGATAAGGAAGGTCAAAGGTTAACTACTAGTAATTTCAATGAGTAGAGGCAGCCAATCAAAAGTGGAAACATGATAAGGTAGGTCAAAGGTTAACTACTAGTAATTTCAATTTTTAGCTCACCTAAACCAAAGGTTCAAGTGAGCTTTTCTGATCACCCGTTGTCCGTCGTCCGTCCGTCCGTCCGTCTGTCTGTCCGTCCGTCTGTAAACTTTTCACATTTTTGACTTCTTCTCAAAAACCTCTTGGCCAAATTTAACCAAACTTTGTACAAAGCATCCTTATGAAAAGGGGATTCTAAATTGTTAAAATAAAGGATACAACCCTTTTTAAAGGGGAGATAATTACGAAACAGAGAAAATAGGGGGCATGTCTTTAAAAATCTTCTTCTCAAAGAACCACTGCACCAGAAATGTCAATATTTACACAAAAGCTTGTATATATAGTGAAGATTCTAAATTGTAAAAATCGTGACCCCCAGACTACAACTGGGGCCCCAGGCGGGGTTCAAAATTTAACATGGAAATACATTGGAAAAATGTTTAAAAATCTTCTTCTCAAGAACCACTGCACCAGAAATGCCAACATTTACACAAAAGCTTGTATATAGAGTGAAGATTCTAAATTGTAAAAATCGTGACCCCCGGACCTAAACTGGGGCCCCTGGTTGGGTTCAAAATTTAACATGGAAATACGTAGGAAAACTGTTTAAAAATCATATTCCGAAGACCCACTGTACCAGAAATGCCAAAATTTACAAGAAAGCTTGTATATATAGCAAAGATTCTAAATTATAAAAATCGTGACTCCCGGACCAAAACTGGGGCCCCAGGCGGGGTTCAAAGTTTAACATAGAAATCCATAGGATAAATGTTTAAAAATCTTCATATCAAGAACCACTGCACCAGAAAAGCAAATATTCAAACAAAAGCTTTTATATATAGTGAAAATTCTACATTGTAAAAATTGTGACCCCCGGACCAAAACTGGGGCCCCAGGCGGGGTTCAAAGTTTAACATAGAAATCCATAGGATAAATGTTTAAAAATCTTCTTCTCAAGAACCGCTGCACCAGAAATGCCAAAATTTACACACAAGCTTGTATATATAGTGAAGATTATAAATTATAAAAATCGTGACCCCCGGACCAAAACTGGGGCCCCAGGCGGGGTTCAAAGTTTAACATAGAAATCCATAGAATAAATGTTTAAAAATCTTCATTTCAAGAACCACTGCACCAGAAAAGCAAATATTCAAACAAAAGCTTTTATATATAGTGAAAATTCTAAATTGTAAAAATTGTGAAAAGCTTTTATATATAGTGAAAATTCTAAATTGTAAAAATTGTGACCCCCGGACCAAAACTGGGGCCCCAGGCGGGGTTCAAAGTTTAACATAGAAATCCATAGAATAAATGTTTAAAAATCTTCATTTCAAGAACCACTGCACCAGAAAAGCAAATATTCAAACAAAAGCTTTTATATATAGTGAAAATTCTAAATTGTAAAAATTGTGACCCCCGGACCAAAACTGGGGCCCTAGGCGGGGTTCAAAGTTTTACATATATAAGAAAAATGTTTAAAAATCTTCTTCTCAAGAACTACAATGCAACAGTTTGGGATATCACTATGCATACATCCTTGGCAATTGTAGATTCTAAAGTGTTAAAATCATGACCCTCGGAGTAATTCTGGGGCATCAAGAGGGGTTCAACGTTTAACATAGAAAAAAATAGGAAACATGTATAAAAAAAAATCTTTTCGAGAACTACAATGTCATACTTTGTGGGATTACTTTACTTGGATCCTCAAATAGTGAAAACTTTAAATTATAGACGCGATCTAATACTGTAGCCCCAGGAGAAGGGGTTCAATGTTTCACATAGAAAGATAGGAGGGAACATGTTTAAAAATCTTATGGAGAACTACAATGCTTCAATTTGTGAGATTACTATGCAAGCATTCTCAAATTGTAAAGTTTCTAAATTGTGGAAGCCGTGACCCCCAAACTAATATTGGGGCCCAAGAAGGGGTTCAAAATTAACATAGAAATATATAGGGAACATGTTTAAAAATCTTCTTCTCAAGAACTACAGTGCAACAGTTTGTGAGCTTACTATGCAAGCATCATTGGCTATTGTAGATTCTAAATTGGTAGAATCGTGACCCCCGGACTAATACTGGGGCCACAAGACCCCCAGACCAATACTGAGGCCCCAAGTGGGGTTCAAAGTTTAACATAGAAATATATAAGGAAAATGTTTAAAAATTTTCTTCTTGAGAACTACAATGCTACAGTTTGTGAGATAACAATGCAAGGATCCTCAAATAGTGTAGTTGTTAAAGCCAACCATAAACCCCAGACCAATACTGGGGCCCCAGAAAGGGGTTCAAAGTTTAAAATAGAAATAACATACATGTTTGCTATGAAATAGAATGTTACAAGGAACTGTTGTTCAGGTGAGCGATGTGGCCCATGGGCCTCTTGTTTAAACATGTATTGAAAAAAAAATCATACAATCATCATCACAGTTTTTCGGAGATTCTTTTCATCACTTATTGTATTGAGAGTGTATTAATCAGTTCTGTGTAGCTTTTTTGATGTTATTTCTAAACTAACTAGTGAAAATTCATTGTGACATCATTACAGTGTCATATCAAAATTATCATCACATGACTGACATCCTGTCTGTTTGTAGGACAAGCTGATAATTACGGGTACAACCTCGGGAGGACAGGTCCTCTGTCTCGACAAGAAGAATGAGAAGAACAATGGGCATGTGTACACAGAGAAATGTAATGGCAAGGAGTCCCAGAAGTGGACGTTTGAGCACTACCTGGATAATGTCTAGATGATTACGGATAATGTCTAGATACCTACAGATAATGCCAAATTGGGTGATATTTATTAAATTCTAAATAAGCTGGATTACATGTGGATAGCTACAGAGGATGCCAGGCAATTAGTATTTAGTTAATTCGAGATAAGTTTGATAATGTCTAGATGCTTTCGTATAAGGTCTAGATACTTACAGATAATACCAAATTGGGTGATATTTATTAAACTCTAGATAAGCTGGATTACATGTGGATAGCTACAGAGGATGCCAGGCAATTAGTATTTATTCTAGATCTGTTTGATAATGTCTAGATACTTACAGATAATATGAAGTTTGATGATATTTTTTTATAAGTCTGGATAAGTAGGATAATGTCCAGAAACATGTAGTTACAAAAGACACAAGGCAATCAGTAATCAATAAATTCTAGATAACTGGGATAAAATCTAGATAATTACAGAAAATGCCAGGCAAAACAGTAGTTACATAATTGAAGATAATTAAGATAATGTCTAGAGAGTGATAGAGGATGCCCAAAAAAATAGTAATTTTAAAAGATTTATTGTCTAGATAATTTGGAAAGTATGTAGATATATTTTCAAGTATTATATGAAAAAAATAATATTTACTTTTAAAACTTATAGTCTAGATGATTTGGATAATGTCTAGATAATAATACAGATATTTTCAAACTTCTTTTCAAACTTTTGAAAAAAAAATTATGTACTAAAAAGATTATACTGAATGACCGGGTTTTGTCAAAGATTCCGTTTTTAGTGTGAATTTTGATTGAACAGATGCTTAGATATAATAGCAGTCACCAAAAGTCCAGAAATTGTCAAGAACTTAGGCTTATCATAGGACTATGCAATTTGTGTACATGAAAACAAGAGTTTGAAATTTTCAACACCAATAATTGCATAAAAGTTCCAACTAAGATAATTATAAACATATAAGTCTAGATGACGAGGATCATTTTCAAAAACAACACAATTAATTGAATACACATAAACTTTTATATTATGTAATTCCCTCATTGAAGTGATGTGACTTTGTTTAATTATTTTCCAAGAATCTAGAGCAAATGTTTTGTTTATAACTACAGAAACGAAAAATTAATATCTAATCCACGAATCTCATTAATCATCACACTATATTTATTAAATTTTTACTGTTTCTAACTTTGAGTCTGTGAGTATACAATTTCTTTCAAAGAAAAGAAGAACAAATTGATAGAATACATTCTGTATACTTAAAAACATAATCGAAATTATCCAGGTTAGATCTAAGAAATGCGTTTCTCATCAATAATATGATGCATTTAACTTGTTATATAAATCATCATATAGAGTTGAATAACATATACATATCATATTTATTTTTTTCCTTCATGAAAGTTTAACGAAATTGCTCCTGTTGTATACATAAGTATAGACCAGACTGACAAGTATGCTGTGCATCAAAAATCTAAACTAGATTTAGTTAGTCTTTAGATTGTATAGTTTGTCATATACAGTAACATGATATATTTTTGTATACAAACCAAACATCTTGGTCTAAAGGACTTTAAAACGCTGCATAAAATCTTCTGCTCAGTTTGTTTTTTCATACAAGTAATTTTATCAATTAAATTCTGTCTTCACATACCACGCTGAAATGAAACATCCAGCTATAAATGATAGTTAACAGTTCATGACACATTTCAGACTGCAGATAGGTTTATGCAATAAACATATAGCCTCTCTGTTGCTTAAAGTTTTCATAATTCGTTAATTTCATCTCTGTTGCCCACGGATTTCCATTCTTAACAAATTACAAAACACCCTGCTTATTCATCAATCATACAAGTAAATACCCGGAATTTACGCAAATCAATATGGTGTATGTTATCTTCTACACAAAATATTCAATCGTTGTTAACAAAACAACTGGCAGTCAATGAAAACTGGCTCAAATCGTCCAAAGTCAGGACACACTTAGAACGTGAGTTCTTACGTGTAAACAATGACCACTGCTCACGATAAATGATATTCATATCTGTGTGTGCAATCCGTTTCTGCAGTATTCGTTGATTTAACTATGTATTTTTTGATTGCTGATAATCCATTCTTCACTTATAATAGGGTTTAAGAAAATTTGAAGTTATGTTGATTATAAACATATGGCTAGATAATTTGGACCTATCTAGGGACGTGGCAACGCAAGTTATTGAATAATCATTAGTATCTTTTACAGACTTAGTTTTAGTTAGAATTAATGTCCCATGCCTCGCTTTCTGCAGGGTCAAATAGCTCAATAAACAATAGAAAATAAGTATCAAAGTCTGTTGGTAATTATGATGATAGAAACTATGATTTTTCATAATGTTTGCAACTTATTTGTTTGTTGTTAAGTATTATGTGAATGTGAAGTTGCAGTCGTTTTGTTGGTTTGTTTTTTTTCCTTGTATGTACAACTACTTAAAACTTGAAGGATAAACAATCATTTTCGTTGCATCATATTTTCGTTGTAAACTCTATTTACTTACTGACAACAATGAAAAGAGACGAAAAATTTTACAATTTTTTGGTAAGATTTACGCAAATGAACATAAGGATTTTTGAAGAGTTCTGTTGAGTTACTTGTACTCTATAAACAGGAACTTGGTAGCCATTGCTTTGTGTTGTCTTTCATCCTTTCTTGCCAGTAGGAGAATTTCAAACCTGTGACCGATAATTAACCTATATCTTTGATAATATATTTGATAATTAACCAGTCTCTATACACAGTCATGACATAGTGAATATGCAATGAACATTTTTGATGTAAAAATAAGTGATTGGGTAACAGAAAATGGTTAAAACACCTCTTTGTTTCAGTTAAACATGCCTTACGTTGCAATTCTGTAACTGACAGTTTCGTGATGTTTTTGAAAACTCATGGATGCATATTTCGAATCGCACAATGTTTAATTGATGTCAGAGGTTTAAGAAGTTACACGCACACGGTTTGGTTTGCATGTCATGAACATTTTGAAGAATTACTTGAAGTTTTTCTCAATTAATTTTTGGCTTTATTTTGTTACATTAATTGTGTGTCAGTTTATAAACTATTTGTATTCCTTAGAAAGAATCTGTTCAGCCACTGTTTATTTTTTTTTAATTTTTTTTTTACGAGAATTAATTCAAAGCATTCCATTTTGTTTTGATTAAGACTGCCTGATACAATATTCAACGTATACACAAATTTTCATTGTCAGTTCGATTTGCCGGTCCAAATTTTAAAGAAAGTAATTTGTCAATGACAATCGTCTATCTGTTAAAAACTCGTTTCTTACCAACTGTTTATATATATATATATATATATATATATATATATATATATATATATATATATATATATATATATATATATATATACTGATTTAAAAGTTGTTTCGCAGTAGAAGAAAACTTTACAAAGTTATATGTCACAATTTATTCATTTGTTTATTTGTCTATATTAATTTATTATTTCGAAAATGTTTTAGGGTTTTTTGAGTGACGCATGTACAGCTGAATTTTTTCACCCTAGACGTTAATGATTCTTTTTTTTAAATATCCATTATATAATAACATTTGTTGTAATAATTAGTGTAGGTCTATGTCTTTTTTTTTTTTTTTAACCTGTTCTTGTTTATATCTCTTTATCGTGATCGTTATTGAACGTTATGGAATACTACGCACAATTTAGTCAGTCATATAATATTGGTCACAGAATTTATACAAAAACACACTCTTCTTGTGTGTGTAGTTTTTTGGGGTTTTTTGTCGTATGTTTCTTGTTTAAAGAGATGGAATACTTTTGATTCTAAATATGTACAAACCAATACAGCAATATGTTTTAATGTCTTAAAGACACTCCGCATCGTTGGTAAACTGGTTTTATTTTAATATTAGAGATGTAGATGGAAGGGGGGGGGGGTTGTATAGGGATACAGCTATATTTTAAAAAAAATCAGGTCACCAAGATACAGGTCATGGATAGCGTCCAACCGGAAAGCAGAGATGAACTGTACTTTTTGTTCTTGCACTACACATTGAATTATGCATTCAAGCATATAGTACATGTATACTAGTATCCCACATTCAAGTCGCTCTGTTATTCGTTTTTTGTTAAGTCTCGTGATCTATGAATTCCGAACGTGTATAATGCGTGTATTTATATTTATTCTGGTATTTTTTTTCTTTTTGAATTTTACAATCAATGGATAATTCGATTTTAATTTTAAGCAACAATTGCGATAATTGCTACCTTATATCATTTGAAATTGTGTTTTGTTAAAATAAAAAACAAATTAAAAAACAAGAGACCATATATTGATGTTTCTATGAAATTAAGCTGAATTGTATAATGTGGTTATGTAAATTATAAAACTATATTCTAGTAAACCTTTGTATACTAATTTTGTAAATTCAAATATTTATGCACATATAGAAGTTTAAAACATATCACAGTTTTTTAGGTTTTTGCTTACTGAAGGGAACGCATTTTCAAGAAGTTTGTAAGTCTGTCTAATATAAGTGTTTTGAGTGTTAATATTTTGGATCTGAAACGGGTGGGACTCTTATTTATTGTCATGCTAGTTTAAATTATTAGTGATATCTACTCTTCGATTCCACATTTATTTTAATATTGTTTTATTAACTTAATCACTCAGAAACGGCTTATGTGGTGTTATATAATTTTCCTAGTCTGTCATATAACTGGTCTAAGAACGTTTATTCATCTATCGTGTATAGTATTATTTTTAATTTGAAATAAAAAAATATGTGACTTATTTCTGTGGGTTAAATTTTATATTGAGTTTGTAAAACGCCAGAGTCGTTTATAAGCTTCTGATATTTTTGCGCAATATTTGTTTTTGTTGCTATGTAACTAAATACAGGTTCAATATATGTGATAAAATAAACAATAAATCTATTTAATAGATGGTATTTGTGTTGCTGATTCCAAACTCATGTTATACCTTCCTCATTTCAAAATGTTTTGGTTTCACGTGGATTCTCAGATTATTATACTAGACTTTAAAAAAATCTTAAATTG
Source organism: Magallana gigas (assembly GCF_963853765.1). Classification (NCBI taxonomy): domain Eukaryota; kingdom Metazoa; phylum Mollusca; class Bivalvia; order Ostreida; family Ostreidae; genus Magallana; species Magallana gigas. The sequence goes on from NC_088862.1 coordinate 30,604,528, forward strand.
CACCGTATTGTTGTATATGTGATTGACAGACCGAATATATGAGGTATATAATAAACTAGTACAGAGATTTAGTTACAAGTACATGTATGTTACCGTTGATAAATGCAGTATTAAAAATTTAATCAAATACATGTAGATATACATGTATTTGAAACAAAATGTGTAGTAAATGTTTGAATATTTAAACGCCTGCAGGAGTTCAGGAGGATTTCATTTTGTATTTTAGACTTTTAAAATTGACTGCAGAAATTTTATTGCGTGTCGAATACCACCTAAAATTTAAAAATAAATGCTCAGACGCCAAAAGCAAATCGTTTATTCTTAACGAAACTTGTCAGACCGAATATATGATGTTCAATAAACCAGTACGTAAAAGTTACTGAGATTTAGTTACAAATAAGTCACTTTTGATGCAAGCAATATCAGAAATTGAATTAGATATATAACTTAATAATAAGTATATAAGATTTCAATCGTTGTGGATAGTTATTATATATGTGAACATATACTCATACAGGAATTTAAGAGGATTTTCAGATATCAAAATTTATAGTTTCATATTACATTTATAAGTTGTTCATATTGAATGTTTTTCATCATTTCAAATACCACCTTGAATTTAGGTGAATGGATGTTTAGGTCATAGACGCGAATCAGTCGTTCTTGACGAAAAATAAAACAGTCTGTATATTGTAAATCTTTACCAAAAGTTTTGCTGTACCCTAAATATTAAATAAATCAGTAGCAGATCGAACATTTATTTACACTATGCTAAATTACTACATGTATGTATGTACACAACTCTGTTTCGGCATTGAACTTATACGGCTTAGTCTGGTGATGACCTGCAATTGATCCTCGGATGTTGATCCGGAAAGTTGGACAACAGAACGCGTTTTTGGCTTTTTAAAATTATTGATTATTGATTTTGGTAACACGTTTTCTTTTCGAACATTGTGTTATCTCCGTAGTGTAAACGGATTTATCAATATCTTATGATTAGAGGGAGTTGAAAAGGTTGACAATAATTATGACGTCTGAAGAGGCCCGCATAAAATCTGAACAAAAGTTGTGCAAAGCATTATCATTTCTGTTTTCTTCTGTCAATGACATGGCAAAAAATGAGTATGATATGGAATATAATAGTTGATTTTTTTGAAATGGTACACATCTTTATTTTTAAAAAAGATGCGACTATCACCTTAAAATCTCCATTGATTTTCTTAAGGTGAATACCTTCAAAAACCAACACGAAGTTTTATGACTTCTTAAGAGAAACAGCTGCTTTATGAGCCAGCACGATTTCGTGTTGAAGTTAAACAACTTTTACCGTAGATTTCTTAAAACACATCCATAGGATAAATCAGAGCAATGTGGACTATTTTCATTGGTGGATTATTACTTCTGAGTGGTATTTGTGATGGAGATTCTGATTCTGAAAACCAAGATCTGCTTCAGGAAATACTGGGTAGCTTACGTAACCAAGAAAACCAAGATTATTCAAGTACACTCTCAACCACTTTAGGTCCGCTTCTTGCAGACAATATGACGTCACAAAATAACTCGAGCACTACCATTGACAATGCGACAGTCATAACACGTACAAACAACGAGAGCATTGCTCAAAGAATTCTTACGTCATCAGAGAACGAGACATCGACACCTGTACCGCCAAGCAAGCCAGATGAGAATGATGCCTTTCTAGATCCGTCTCAAGCCACCACTTCGATGACTCCTTCTTCGGAATATAGTTTATCGAATGATGACGTAACATCAACTCATGGTAATGCTACCATCACGACAATTTTTAAGCAGGATTGTACAACATCTTCCAACATTCTTCAATCTCTCTGTACCGAGGACCTGCCGAGTTTAGTCAAAATCGCCAATATTTGGGACATTTATTACGTCATGTTCTCGGATGATGTCATAAATGAGTTATTGCTGAATTGCGCCAGTGGAGAATGGTGCATTCAAGACGAGTTTGATATATTCCGTGCGAAAATGGCGGAAAAAGCTGACATGGTGACCCGTTCTGCTGTGTTTGCTGAAACGTGCCAGGAATTGTCCCTTGAGTGTCTTGATACTGCTGCCCAGAAGTTTGAGTCTTGCTCCTTTGGAAAGGTAAGTGTTGTTTTAAAAAATCATTTTTGTCTGAAGCCTGAAACGTCTGCACATAGACCCAAAACGCAGACTTAAGTACTTTTAATTAGGTTGTAAGTCATAGGAAATATTTTTAAAAACTATAAAGACATGCCTCGGACAATTATTTATGCTTTCTCAAAAGTTTAAAAAACACAAAAGAAATAAAAACAAACACACAAAAACAAAACAAACATTAAAAACTGAATGTCATCAAAATATATTACTCTAAAAAATACTACTAAACCTAAAAAAAGGATTTGAGACTATTTCATGTATGACGCAACAGGGTTCTTTCGATATGAAAAGCCCGTAAGCAGATTGCGTTTTCTTTTGTTTTCTAGCGCAGTGAAACATTCTAAGTATATAAAATCAATTTCTTTGTTCATGTAGAAATGATAAACATCCTTTTTGATATGAATCACTAATTGTGTGCGTTTGCAAGCTTTTTATTTCATATTGCGGAGTTTAAAAGTCTGACAATGTTTACACTTAATGAATACCCCTTCCCTGATAGAAAACATGAAATTCAGTCTTTTTTTAAGTAAGTATTTTTAATATAACAGGGTGATCCATAATTTCTGATACTTTTTTAAAACCTCATAATATTCTTATCCAATTGGATAATTAGTTAAATGTGATGTTTTTCTAATATCCAGTGGCTAAAATTTCATATCAAAAGTAAAATACAAAAAGAATCTAATTAAAAAAGCAGCAATGACGACATAAAATTGGTGTTTGGTTTATCATAGTGTCCAATCTTTAACAAAGGGCTACTAGATTGAGCTACTGTACTTCGAGGCTCGTTCAACTTAACTTTAATCCGTTCTATGATGAACTGGTTTTTGCAGACATAAAAGTCTTTTTTAGAGTAGTATCGAAGCCGAGAATTAAAGATCGATAATCAAATAGAGTTCACCACACAGGCAAAATAGTGAAAGAAAAACTAAGGACAACTATGGACAACAAGGAAAATCAAGATCTCTGTTTTGTACAGGTCCTTTGACTTCAATAATATCCAAAATACCATAATTGTGAAAAATAGTAAATTAAAGCATAAAAATGTACCTAAATACACCAAGAGTGGTTGTGTGGTTTGAACCAAAATAGAAAAAAAGTTGTTTTTTTCCCGTTAGGACTTTGCCTTGTGGCTTACTGTTGTGTTAGCCCAGACTGTGGCTTACTGTTGTATTAGCCCAGATTGTGGCTTACTGTTGTGTTAGCCCAGATTGTGGCTTACTGTTGTGTTAGCCCAGATTGTGGCTTACTGTTGTGTTAGCCCAGATTGTGGCTTACTGTTGTGTTAGCCCAGATTGTGGCTTACTGTTGTGTTAGCCCAGATTGTGGCTTACTGTTGTGTTAGCCAAGACTGTGGCTTACTGTTGTGTTAGCCCAGATTGTGGCTTACTGTTGTGTTAGCCCAGATTGTGGCTTACTGTTGTGTTAGCCCAGATTGTGGCTTACTGTTGTGTTAGCCCAGATTGTGGCTTACTGTTGTGTTACTCATAACCCTTATGTAAACCTGGTGTAGGTATCTTTCATTTGATGTTACTGAATTATCAAGTTAATAAATAGATCCTTAGAATCTTAAATATCAGCAATGTGGATTGGAACCAAAACAGAAGAGTAAAACAGGGTGCAACGACATTTGTTCTTAAAAACTTATTTTTATTCCCGTAACACACACAAAAAAGAAAAAGCCGTCGAATTAACAATAAGATGTAATTTTGCAATTTTGATAATTAATATTTAATGTTAACTTGTATAAAACTGTATTCCTCGCATATCCATACGAAAAGGGGTACTGAATTTGAATTTGTTCTTTTAATTTGCAATCAAAACAGTATCAGAATTTATGGATCACTCTGTAGTAAGGTCGATTCTGTTTACAATCTTACCCTTAGTTTTGTATACGCTTTGTTTTGTTTTTTACGAGAGAGAGAGAGAGAGAGAGAGAGAGAGAGAGAGAGAGAGAGAGAGAGAGAGAGAAACATTCTATCATGGTTTTCTTTTTTCTCAATTTCTGTAGAGACTGAATTTTACTTTGGAAGCTGTGAGATTAATGTGCGCTATACGAGATATGACGTCATCTAACCAGCAGTGTACAGCACAGGTTTTATCGTCATTACACGTCACGATCATGGACATTTTGAGGAAAGAAAATGAAAAACAGGTATCGATGCTAAAGGAAAAAAAAAACACTTTACAATTCGTTTTAAAATGTTTATTTTTGAAAAGGACTTACACACGATTTAATCTAATGTCTAGAATGGTCAATAAGGATGTTTATAATGCTTTTTTCAAAATTTGAAAGTCCAATATCAAGTTACAAGAGAGTTGCAGAGGTTAAAACTCTTTGTATTGTAAACAAAGCTTGAGTCCTGATTGTACATTTGTGTTGTATCGGTTAAGGTTTTGATGTGCTGTTGCTTTTTGTTGTTGACAAAAAATATTTATGAGCACATTGAATCAGTTTATCTTGATTGACACGTTATTTTGTAAAAAAAAGAAAAAAGGGTATTTTTTCACTTTACATTATTTGTAAACAAATATCAGACGAGCTTTGTTTACATAACAATGACTTCTTTCCTCTGTATTTTGCTTGTAACTTGACTTCTAACATTTAAATTTTAGTGAATCATTCAAAATACACACATAAACCATTTTATACATAAAAACTTATAAACGATTTTTTTAAAATCTCAAATGGTTTCTAGGTCTCTTAAAGGTCAAGATCAGGTAAATGATTCCAGAGTGTCTTTTTGGTGATAGAACCATAATGACGTCATATTTGATTTGGATAATCGTTTTACCGTACTTTACGGCTAAAAAAAATTTGCAGAAAATTATACATTATCTTGACATTTCCTGTTAAATCACGGAAAAAGTAATCCCGATACCCATATTCAATTTAACATCATTTTAGAGCTTGTTTCATTCCGTTTTTGGAGAGACTGTAGGCATTCTAGATATATTTTATTAGTCAAAATGGACAAAACTCCGATATTGTTCCTTATAACCTTCATAATTCATTAAAAATGACAAGTTAAAACATGATTTTTTATTGTGATTACCAAATATTTTGCCCTGGAACACCCTATCAAACAAAGCTATTGTTTTGAAGCATCATGGAAAGAATTTATATCTTTAATTTTATAAATCTGTAGGCACCTTTCATTTACTAGATCTTGATCTTAAATATAAAATTTCTTTTGATTGCTTTTAGATACATAACTCCTGACATATTTTCATCGAGTACAAAATCCATAAGACGTCATTTAATATATAATTGTTTTGTATCAATGACGAAGAACTAATAGTAAATGCACGGCATAAATGTATTTATGGTTATTTTTAACACCCTGTAGGATTTGAACACGGCGTTTGATAACGAAGTTTGCAGAACCACCCAGGGTCTGGTAAGATATCTTAAATGAAACTAATATGAATCTATGTGCCATTATGAAACTATTTATCAAACTTATTTTTTGAAAAAGCAATAAAAAGTAAACAAAAAAGCAAACATAACAAAAAATAAACAACAACAAAATAAATGATTAAAAAAACCACAAAACATAATCAAATCAAAAGAATGCAATGCTGAATACCAACCTGTTGACTGAAAGGTCTGGAATTGTGACTGGAATGCGTATATTAATGCATTTTTTGTTTGTGCTGTGTATATTTGCGCAGATAGTTATAGTAGTAGTTTAAAAATAACAAAGTTTCACCTGTAGCAAAGAACTTGTGTTTTCTGCATAACATATTGAATTTATTTCTCATTAAGATGACAAAAACGTACCTGTGCACATCAAGTAGATGCCCGACGGATATCAAAGATGTCCTTGGAAGGTAATTAAACAATTCATGTAACGTCAGTGTTGCAAATCAACCATCGCTAAAACGTTTTCTATTTATTTTGAATGAAGGCAATATTCCCTGCAATGAGGACATTTTATGAAGTAAAATTATTCTTTTATCATTTGGAACGCCATGTAACTGAGGATATCATTGCGATATGGAATATTATACTGAAACAGCCGAATTTTATATAATATTATCCGTTAATAATTAAATCACAAGTACATTATTTATTTTGAAAACAAAAGCATAAGTTCTGGTCATCTAAGATTCATGATGGATGTTTGGAAGTCAATTTACTTTCAGACAAAAGGAAATAAAGTTTTGAAAAAACCGTCTTATAATCTTTATTTATAAATGCTATGTACAAAGTCCTTTGTCATATTATTACATAACTTAATTATATCACTGACAATATATTATGACTTACCATTTCTGCTTATGTGTTTTTGATTCTTTATTCTTTTAACTTTTAGTTATTTGTTTTTTAGTTTTAAACCTTGGTCATGGTTCTTGGATGACATTAATGAACTGAAGGCCACGTGTCAACTTGGGAACAACACGTGCACATCACGTGACATGGTGTTTATAATTGACGAGGCTGCTCCTACAGCAATCACAACGGCCTCTGTTTTCCAAACAGATGAAACTCAACAGTTTAACGAAGACGTGAGTTAGGTTTTAACGGTCTTACTTTGTTACAAAATTATAAAGTAAAAACAATATTTGATACAGAGAGAGAGAGAGAGAGAGATGGAGAAGAGAGAGAGAGAGAGAGAGAGAGAGAGAGAGAGAGAGAGAGAGAGATGTCATCCAAACAGATGAAACTCAACAGTTTAACGAAGACGTGAGTTAGGTTTTAACGGTCTTACTTTGTTACAAAATCATAAAGTAAAAACAATATTTGATACAGAGAGAGAGAGAGAGAGAGAGAGAGAGAGAGAGAGAGAGAGAGAGAGAGAGAGAGAGAGATGTAAAATGAATTTTTGAAACATGGACAGTTTCAATATTATAATGTACTGTGAATTTAGAAATTGGCTTAATTTTTCGGGGTTTTTTTTTTTTTTGGGGGGGGGGGGGGGGGCTTTATTTTGAAACCTATCAAAACCAAAAATTGTCTAAGAAGAAAAATAAAATAATTATAACCAGAGTACACATAAGATGATTTCATATGTTAACAGAGTGGTCTGGTGGACATAAGATCATCACCGATAGCAGTGGCTGGGATAGGAACAGCAACCTTCATAATGCTGGCTGGCATGATCATCTTCTTTTTATTCTTCGTCAGACGTCATCGCGTGACGTCAAAAAATCACGAGTATAGACCATTGGAAACCAGCGAACCGTAAAGATTCTTCTAGACATACAGTATTATCTGTTCAAATCAGATTTGTTTTCACTTGCTATACCATAACATTTCTTAATATTTGAGTTTAAAAAGCAAATAAGTTTAGAAAGATAGTGTGATACAATAGTAACGAAAAACAATATTTCTATTTAGATAAAAAATAAATACTCTTCTCTCTCAGATTTGTCAAATTGCAATGATACATATGGTATTCTATGAACAACTATTTAATAACTTTCAGCTGTTGTCCTGAAATGAATAAATGTAATATTTTAATCTGAGGCAGGTATCGCAGTTTATACTTAAATAGCTTGAACACGCAATACAAATGATTGATCTACATCTACATTATCGCAGGAAACAAGTGCGAGATCACTATGACGTCATACGTTAAAATATATAATTATGGAACGCCTCAACTGCCTTATGTAGATAATCTCCATAATATGATGATACTTTAACATTACATGCTGATACTTCAACATTACATGATGGTACTTTAACATTACGTGCTGATACTTCAACATTACATGATGGTACTATAACATTACGTGCTCATACTTTAATATTATATGCTGATACTTCTTCATTACATGATGGTACTTTACTATATATGCGGTGGTTCTATAAATAGGGAGGCGTCGCCTCGGGATCGAAATACGCTTTAACTCAGAACAATGCCTGTAGAGGTATAGAGTATGCTGTAAAGTTTTTAAGACTGGGCTGTTTCTCTGTTTCAGATAGGACTAAGGTCCACTGAGACTAATTTAAATCTAGATACTCAACAAATGCTACTATTTGATTAAGTGTCTTTTGAAAGGGTTAGTTTAAATTCTAAAAAATATGATCGAATTTCCAAATTTGTTTGGGTGCAATGTATTCAGGCATGTGACAACCACACATACAGCTTATAAGATCATGCAAAGGATAGAACACTGCATTTAGTGCTGTTGAATCTGATTTTAGCAGTAACTGTACTGTTGAACAAATCAGTGCTTACATGGCCCACTCCTACACGTGGATCTCCAGGGAGAGCCCATCAATCCCCATAAGTCTAATCTAACATAAATGACAGAAGTCTTTGTTTAGGTGCTATTAATATTTTAGCAGTCCACTCTGACCGAGCGCCAAAAGATTAGGCCCGAATGCACATTTATAGACCAAACATCCTCTTTGGAACTTTTGTTCCCCCTGATTTTATGCGCTGAGCCCCAATGGTCTCACCAAGCTACTATTTTTTAAAATTTAAACTAACCCTTTCAAAAGACACTTAATCAAATAGTAGCATTTGTTGAGTATCTAGATCTAAATTAGTCTCAGTGGACCTTAGTCCTATCTGAAACAGAGAAACAGCCCAGTCTTAAAAACTTTACAGCATACTCTATACCTCTACAGGCATTGTTCTGACTTAAAGCGTATTTCGATCCCGAGGCGACGCCTCCCTATTTTTAGAACCACTGCACAGTAAAGTACCATCATGTAATGGAGAAGTATCAGCATATAATATTAAAGTATGAGCACGTAATATTAAAGTACCATCATGTAATGTTGAAGTGTGAGCACGCAATGTTAAAGTACCATCAAGTAATGTTGAAGTATCAGCACGTAATGTTAAAGTACCATCATGTAATGTTGAAGTATCATCATGTAATGTTAAAGTACCATCATGTAATGTTGAAGTATCAGCACGTAATGTTAAAGTACCATCATGTAATGTTGAAGTATCAGCATGTAATGTTGAAGTATCATCATATTATGGAGATTATCTACATAAGGCAGTTGAGGCGTTCCATATATAATCATTTGTTTACGTATATTGACTTAATACGATGTGATGAAAGCATTTAAAAAAAACTCTTGGGTCTCATCAAAGCTTGTGCAATAATTAAAATGTGTCCTCAAACCTCAAAGAACTGTAGGTTACGAGTTATATCTCAGTCTTTTTTTGGCATAGCACTATGGGAGCTATACTCAAAAAAACTTTTCAAGATGAATTTGTAGATTGAGCTCGTTCTTTTCCCCTCGTACTTTTTCTTAGAGCTCGCTATAAAAGACACATTTATTGGTCCGTTTAGAACAAGTAACTGCAAAATAACAAGTGTAATAAAACTGAGAAAATGTAAAGTTTTGTAAACTCTCCTTTGCTGAAACGAGATAATACTTTAAGTTTCAAAGGAAGAAATCAAAAAACCGGATATATACACCCCCAGCTTTCCAATTTCTCCGACTAGTATCTTGATCTTAATAGTTGTCATCTCTTGCACTGGAAGAAGGGCAACATTTGTTGACACGGTGTGACAGTCAGGCGGTGACGTCACAGTGAGGTTACGGATGATGACATCATCCACGGCCAAGGAGGACAAAATAACAGAGTCGTTGTAGGCATGGACAGTCCAGCTTAGAAAATAAATTCCACGTTGTAAAAGAGAAACTGTACCAAAGGCTTCATTGATTTTGACGTCATTATTAGTAATGATGTCGTCAAACATTACAGTTGTGTTCAAAGTTCTCCCAGCTGCCCAGATATTAAAGGCTGGACCTAGGAAGATGATAAAGTTCCATTATTTATTTAAATTTCAGTTTTTGGGAGTTGATAAAATAATCAACTCTCCTATGCAGTTACTCAGACAAACTGAAAGTGAAACAGTGTTTGGACCTCAGCACAAATCATTGCTGCTGACAAGACTAAGTTCTTGAAAATAATTGATAAATTCGATGTAATGTATTCTAAAGCATTGTTTTTCAAGGAAATTTATTTATAAATACCTTGAAAATACTCAGATTTTAAATGGTTCGAACACTTTAAATATATTTTGTAGTCGTATGTATTCCTACGCCAGAGTTCAATATAGTCTCGTTCAACTCGACACTCGGCTGTCTCCGTAAATCCTTGTCGGAGATTTACGGTATCAGCCGAGCGTTTTGGTTGAAAGAGACTAGAGTTCAATATTGCTTGGATCCATACAATTTTCGAGAAATATTTCTATTATATTACTGATACATAGTTTGATTGAATTGATTTTATCTTTAAATATTATTTAACATGATTCTTATGGGGGTTTCTCGACATTCTTGTCGAAAAAGTCCAAAAATTCATATTATAAAAATGTGCGTAATTCAAATTAGAAACTGCAGGTACTTGTCATGCAAAATAACATATCATTGATTTTAAAATAAAATAAACATCGACAAAATCAACTCCCGTCAGTTTTTCAGTACTTTGATTCTGTATATTTTTCGAATTTATAGTGTATTGCTGGCAAAATAAGTTTAACCAGGAAAATCATCAACGTATTTTAAGGAATTATTGTTTATTCTTATGTTGTTCACCTTCAAGGAACTGGAGATAGATTTATAGCTAGGAATAAAAATAATTGCTAAATATAATGATTGATATTGGTCGATATCATTCCAGTAAGTGTATTATAGATCAGACGTTGAATTGGGTTTTCAGTGCTAACGAAAAAATATACTGTAAATTCGTAATTAAACGCGAGGAATTAATTTCCGCGTAAAATCTCGAGAAGCATCCTTCGCAGATTTTAAAATCTTGTCATTATTTTCTGAGAGTTGAAAACTAAAAGAAATAAGGAGAAAAGTTCAGCGTTTGCGATTTTATATTCTTGCGATTTGATACAAACTAGCGGGATCGCAGAATTAAGTACTCGCGTAATATAAGGAATTTACAGTATACCTTGTTAAATACTGTAGATAAATACAATTGAATGTGTTTGCCATTATTCAACCTTAGTAATGTTCCCTAACACAAACGACGGGAAGATTTTATATGTCTATAATATATACTTACGAATCCAAATCACATTAGATAAATAATTAAAGTTGGAGTTGTACAATTACTTAGATAGGGATATAATATCGTAATTACTTTTTATATAGCTTATTAATTTCGCGGGACAGCGAAACCATGTCTTAAGGTATGCTAATGATCATTTTGCCAACCATAAGGGAATATGGTATCTACATACATACCATTAATCAAACAGAATGCAGTCAAAGTACAGCTTGTAATGTGGAAGTGAGTTTTTCGATTTTTGATCTCAAACGTTGAGCCTCCAAAATCTGCAGTCGCAACCGTTATTAAGAGAACACCAACATCGTCACTGCACTGACCATCAATGACGCTTAACGTGACGTTTTCTCCGTCGATGACGTGTTGCATTTCTGACGTCCCTCCTCTGTTGACAACAGTATTTGACATCAACACTATAGTTACGTTTGACGTTGTAATCAGTCGAGACCTCCGTTCGTCCGGGTTCTCCTTTGACTGATATCTGATGACGTTTTCGTCGTTTGCAGACACTGCGTAGCCGTGAAAGGAAACGCCACAGTCATTCGAGTAACTCATCTGGAAATCTAAGAAATGACAGACAAGTGGATATATCATAGTTTGTTGATCATGTACCAACGCAGATCGCGCTGAACGTTTAAACATTGTTGTGTATTACTTACAAATCTATTATCTTTGCTAGCCAAGGGTTTACGATCCACTACAACCCTTGGCAGATTTAGCCGACAAAATCAAAACTCGCGCAAGGAGTCTGATTGGTTACGGAGCTAGGCATTTGTATGGAATCTACAAATTAACGAGGAAGTTCGTTGTGTTTTCATACAAAATTAAAATACAATCATTGTTGCAATTTTTACGTGATTAGTGAATAACAGACGACAGATAATAACAGATATATGTTTTTTAAAGATTATTTTTCATTTGTCTTTTTATTCACTGGGCAATTTCTTCTGATACCTCTTAGATGAAACGTATTTTAGCTGCTTCAATTTAACTCAATCGTTAGACGGCGCTGTGCTGTTTCTGAAAACATTGGTTAAATCTGCCAAGAGTAGTAGAGGAGCAGAGTGGATCGTAAGCCCTTGGCTAGCGAAGATGCACTTATATATATATATATATATATATATATATATATATATATATATATATATATATATATATATATATATATATATATTCTTTTAAGAAAATCAAATCGTTTAAAAATACATGACTGTATAAATAATTCTGTGTTTTTATTCTAAAGAAATTTCAATAATCGCACGTGTGATCAATAACTGACCTAAAATTATGAACTTTTAACCCTTTAAAAAGTTCACGCAGAAATAAACATTTTAGCCTTTTTGTAGGTTCCTATAAGGAATCATGATTGCAAATTTAAATATTTAAACATAAATGTGATAAATTCGAGAGTTGACTCTTGATTTGTAAAACTTGATAGATAGATAGATCCAACTGTCAAACGGCACCTCTTTAAGACAACCCTTTGGTTTTTACGACTTATAACACATGATCGAAACAAGGAGAATTTAGATCATATTTAAGATGTAACTACTAATTCCATGTACACCGTCTTATCCTAGAACATTTGAAATGACCTTTATTTAAATACAATGTCACTTTCATTTCTTTTTTTCGTCATTTATGTATCTAATATAAACAATTCAAACAGTTAAATCATCAAATAAAAGTCTTGTCAGCCAACAAGACCAAATTCCATTTATCGACGACATCATTTTTTTGTAAACTAAGAGACTACATTTTCTACTGGCTGTGTGTTTAATACTGCAGATAACGTTGATACGTTGTTTTCGGTTAAATTGGCGCATATTCATGACGTTTTACTCTAACAAAATGGTGAATATTTTACTAAATGTGATACAAATGATATTTTATGCATTATAGTGGCGTTCATAGTTTTGAACCAGCCAATACTAGTATCCTATTATGCGTTTAAAAAGGGTTAAATTTACATACCCGGCGACTGTAGCCATCCAGAGAATTGTGACATGGCGCCAACATACAAAGTGGTGTACCTGCTGCAGATGTACACTTGGTCACGTGACTTAAGGTGAAACATTGCTGAGTTTGTCACGAGGTTCTCACTTTTATCGCGCAAATTTCCGACAGCTTCTCCATTTACAAATAGGTAGGTATCGGTGTATTTACGGGTGACAGGGTGACTGCGCATGCTCCAGGTAAAGATATAAACACCATCTCGCCAGATGGTGAAGATCCCTGATGTAGAGTTATAACCTTGTCCAAGGTTTGTGTTCACTTGATCGAAGACGATGACACCCCCATTCGCCGGAATATCGTCAGTTGTCGTGACTTGAAAGGCGACATGCTTATCTGGGGTACCTAAAACACATCACAAAGAAAGAACATAGATTTACGGAAGTCAAAGAAGCAAAGCACAATTTCTCTATACATTTTTGAAATTATAAAAAACCCACATACTGTCAATTCATGTTTGTAAATACATGTACAGAAAATTAACTGATGCCTGTCTTTGGAATTTTTTTGTTTGGACGTAACATACAAATCCATGTTGTAAGTAATCATTGAAATCTGTAATTGCTTAAGTTTATATTGTTGGATTACCCGATTATACTTTCCCTGCTAAGAAACAATTTCGAAATTGTGAAAAGCATAATTAATTTGCTACTTTAACAATGCCGCTTTGAACCTACGCAAAACTTGATTAAAACGTATTTTGGGGTACTAATTAGGACTTAAAATCAACCACAGATTTTTTAAAAAGACTTTTTCTGCTATATTTACTGCTTTATTCTAGCTTATATTTAACATTGAATCATCATTTTTTGAAAGATATAGTCTCATTGCAGCGGTATGTGCATACAAATTGAGTAACGCGCGTTACATTTTTTAAAATTTCTTGCCTCGTCTGCAAACGTCATTTATACCTTAAAAATCCTATTTTTTCTTAAGGGTAAATTCATATAAATGGAAGAACCAGTGTAACAGCCACAAGCGTGAACTTTCATTTTCGCTTGTGACATTGCATTTTACAGCGATCAACGTTTATGACGTCATAATTAATCTCGTAATTTTAACCTTTTGGTTTCCTGTGTGTATGTTACAGTGTTATAACTGCTTTATACACACTTTACATGCCAAAAAAGTATGTGGAAAGTACATAATAAATTTTATGATAAAAAGATTAAGTACCTACCCGACGAAATAGGAGAGTCGTCTTTTAACCGACAATAATATCTCCAGCCCATTTCTGACTGTCCTCTGTTGCAAATCAAGCAAGAGTCCAGTAAATGACACGCTCTACTGATCACGTGATAACGGACCGACTGACATCCAGGTAAAAACTGACATTCCACTACACACTTCAATAAACTAACAGACTTTGTCGTCATTAGTGGAAACGGTATGTAGATGTTGTCAAAACGAGACTGGTGAGTAAATTCAGAGGTCACCACAAGTCTAGCATTACAAAAAGCCAGATTCTTTAATAAAATTAGGCAACAAAAATGTCCAATGCGCTGCACTGTTACCATTATGTTGGGAGAATTTGGTTGAATATGTAAGCAACGAAACATTTCTGTGGAAGGAAACACTGGAGAACCTTATTTGTTTTTATTCTGAAAGAGCACTTAAATATCTGACGTAGATTTTTATTTAGGGTGTCTTCTTCAATCAAACATTATTCTTAAGGGAAATCATCACTTTTCTCTGCTTTCTGCTTTTTCATTTCCAAAAATGAAACTTATTAATTTTTTCCCCCATAGAAGTCATTACTGTTCATATCAGGAACTCCTTTATGATTGAATGTCTGAAAGGAAAATCATAGAGGAGACGAAGGAGGCTTCATAGTTTCTGTTTGATTTCCCCCGCTTACTTTTATAACCCAAAGCTGTCTTTTCTTCCAAATTTTAATTTCTTTTACAAAGATGGTAAAAAGGGTATATTCTCGATAGATTCAATTTAAAAAAACAACGTAGTGACCCCAAATCCCAAAATGATTTAGTCTAGTTATTAGAAATCCTTTTGATTGTAATGCATTCATTAATATGAATGAAATGTTAGTACTTGAACTTATAAATATACATCAATTTTCTTTATTTTGTAAGATGTCAGAAATTCATAGACAATATGTACATTTAAATGAGAGTCTACTCGCCTTTAGAAAATTTGGAATTCAATATTCATTAGTTTTATACGATATGAAATGGGTTGAAACAGTTAACGCTTTTATATAAACCGCTTATAAAGCGTAAACTGCCCCAAACCTATTTATATCGTATAAAACGAATAGATATTGAATTCATTCCTTAAATAGTAAGAAATCGAACAGGATATAAACACGGTGTTTGCTGACGAAGAACCCCCAAAACCACCCAACCCACCCAAAACAATTTCCGAGGACACGCACCAACCTGTTGACTGAAAGGTCTGGAAAAGTGACTGTAATGCATAGTTTAGTGCTTTTTCTGTTTGTGTTGTTAATATTTTCGCTAAATGTATAGTAGTTACAAAATGACAAAAAAAAAGAAAAACAGAAAAAAGAAACAAAGGAAAGAAAAACAAAATCGACAAACACAAAAAAAACACAACACTATAAAAAAGCCCCCGCCCCCTAAAAAAACCTGAGTACCAACCTGTTGACTGAAAGGTCTTAAATAGTGACTGGAATTTATTATAAGTTAGTGCTTTTTTTGTTTGTGCTGTTTACATCAGAGCAGATAGTTATTGTAGTTTATAGATGACAAAACTTCACATATTTCCCAGAACCTGTTTTTCTGCATAACATATTAAATTTTTTTCTGATTAAGATGATGAAAAAGTACCTGTGTATATCAAATTGTTGCCGGGAGAAAATCCAAGATGTCTTTGGCAATTAATTAAGCAATTCCTGTAACGCCATTGTTGCAAAACAATCATCGCTATAACGATTCTCATTTTGATGAAGGCAATATAATTGCTTTGCAATGAACACATTTATTCATTTTTCCTTTCGAAAGCCAAGTAAGAGGATAATTATAGTAATCCGTAGTATTTTACTGAAACGGCCAAATTTTTACATTTAATTTTAATATATAATATTTCAAATTTTTTTGGAAACTATTAGCATGAATTCCTGTCAGGTAAGGTGCATGATAATGTAAATTTGGAAATCAATAAAATTCCAGACCAGTTTTTGAAGAACCGTGTAATAGTTTTGGTTTTAAAAGGTCTTTTGGACAAAGTTCTTTATAATATTCATTATCTAATATTATTGACTATATTTCCATCACCACTGGAATTTGAGACAACAGATTCCTGCTCATATGTTATTCTTTTTTTCCTCCTATTTGTATTTTTAGTTTTTAACCGTTGTCAGAGTTCTTGGACGACCATTACGAACTGAAGGTTACGGGTCAACTTAAAACAGCAGGTAGGCTTCGCGTAAATTTATGTTTATTGTTGTTTTTACTACTACAAAAAATCATCTGGACCTCCGTTTTTCAATCAGATGAAACTCAGCAGTTCTACAAAGACGTGAGTGTTTTATGGTCTTACCGTCTTCGTTCGTTTCTACAACACCACGAAAAAAAACCAATGTTTGATATACGGAGAAAAATGTAAATTGATTTTTTAAAAATATTGACAGTCTCAATGTAAACAAGCATGTAAATTAGAAGTCGATTTAAGTGGACTTTTATACCAATAACTAAATATTTGTCCAACAAATAAAAAACGTAGTTATTGTTTAACGAAAAAAATAGTTGAATCCAGAGCATATGACAAGATTTTCAGACGTTAACAGAGTGGTCTAAGATCGTCACTGATAGACTTAATAATGCTGGCTGGCATGGTTCTTCAATTCTTTTTTATTCTTCATCAACTTCATCGTGTGACGTACATCAAAAATCACGAGTATAGACTATTGGATACCAGCCAACCGTAAAGATTCATCTAGATATACAGTACTTTTTATTCTTCGTCAACTTTATTGCGTGACGTCAGTCAAAAATCACGAGTATAGACTTTTGGAAACGAGCCAATCGTAAAGATTCACCTAGACATACAGTACTTTTTATTCTTCGTCAACTTCATTGGGTGTACAGGCCAGAGAGCCATGCATATCTTAACATACCGTTTTATTTGTTAAAGTCAAATTTATTTTTAAACTTGGAAGGACGTATCTTTTATTAATATATTGGTTACAAAAATAGCAAATGAATGAAAAGCAACAAATAGAAAGTGTAATGCAATCGAAACGGAATACAATATCTCTATTAGAATAATGAATTATACTCTTGTTTTTCAAATGTGTCAAATTGTAATAAAATGTACTGGATACTATATTACCACAGGTCATAAATTACAATTCAACTTTCAACTCTTGGCTTGAAGTGAAAAATTGTGTCATTTTAAAGCAATATGAGCTGCAATTTTCATGCTGAAATTTCTTTTTACGAAAAGTGTTATTTTCCACTAAATCGACAAAAATATCATGGTTTTTAAAGTTCTGTTAGCCATATTTTTATTGGAAAAGCCGTAAAAAACCTTAAATGAAGCAAAATTTAATAATTGTCGTCCTGTACAAAAATTTATCTGCTATATATTCCTTAGAAAAAAAATCTTTCTTCTGACGAAAATGAATGATTCTTTCAAACCTTTTTTTGATTCTTTCAAACCCTTTTTTATCATAAGAGTTTAATTTACATGCAGACTTATCATACTAGTAGGTTTTTTCAGCAAAATAAAATTCAAAAAAAAAATACAGCTCATATTGCTTTAACTGATTTTTAAGGTCAAGATCTGGTAAATGAAAGGTGCTTACAGATTTATGAAATTCAAGAAATAAATTCTTTTAATGATGCTTCATAACAATATCTTTGTTTCATAGGGTGTACCGGAGCTAAAATGTTTAGTAAATACAATGAAAAATCATATTTTAAACAACCATTTTCTATGAAATATGAAGGATAAAAGTAACAAATCTCCGTGTTTTGTCCATTTTTGACTAAGAACATTTATCTACAATGCCTACATTCTCTCCAAAAACGACATTAAACAAGCTCTTGACCTCTTCTTTAAAATGTTGTCAAATTAAATACAGGTACCGGGATTACTTTTACCGTGATTATATATAGAATGTCAAAATATTGTTTTATTTTCTACATAATTTCTTTAAAGTCGTAAAATACGGGAAAAGATTCATCAAATCAATTATGACGTCATAATAGTTGTAGCACCAAAAAGACACTCTGCAAACAATTACTAGATCTTGACCTTAAGGTCGAGACATGGTGTATTTTTTCAAAGTATAAAATTCATATTTCTGGTTCGTTTAGAACTATTTAGGCATAAGTACACGTACAATGAAACTTAGAAAATGTAAAGTTTTGGAACATGTCTTTTGTTAATGCTCGATTATCTTTTACGTTTCGAAGGAAGCAATCATAAATCCGGATAGGTAAACTCCAAGCTTTCCGATTTCTCCGTGTCGTATCTTGATCTTAATCGTTGTCGACGCTTGCCTTTGAAGGACAACCCCAGATGTTGACACGGCGTGACAGTCAGGTAATGCCATCACAGTGAGGTTAGGATGATGACATCATCCACGGCCAAGGAGGACAAAATTACAGAGTCGTTGTAGGCATGAACAGTCCAGCTTAGGAAATAAAGTCCCCGTTGTAAAAGGGAAACTGTACAAAAGGCTTCATTGATTGTGACGTCATTATTGGTAATGATATCGTCAAACATTACAGTTGCGTTCAATGTTTTTCCAGCTGCCCAAATATTGAATGCTGGACCTAGGACGATAATAAACTTGCATTTTTATACAAAAGTTAACTGGGTTTAAGGGCAAAATTGATTATATTTACCCCTGATGGATGAAATACGGCTCGACGCGAAGCAATATTTTTTGGACGAGCTTATATAGTTATATTACAATTATTGACTATTCCTCTATATTTTGTTCATAGTGAGAATATACTACTAAATATAACAATATCTAATTTCAAGTCATTCTGTATATTTTCAGGCTTTCTACTGTTCGGCTGACACATCATTAAGGAAAACCATTGGCGTACTAACGAGAATTGTTGTGTATTCTAATGTTTGTTATCATTAACATTCAAGGAACTGGAGATGAATTTATGGCTAGGAATCAGGAATAACTGTTAAACATAATGATTGATATTGATTGATGTCATTGGAATAAATTCATCATAAATCCTCATACTGTGTGGCTGGCAAACTGAATTAATCTAGGAAAAGCATTTACTTACTTAAACAATTTATTTAAGATTTGTAAGCCTATGTTTGGATATCGTCGATACTATAACACACCAGGTCTTGCAGACAAATTGAATACTACGCGATAGGCGCAATGAATTGATAAATTGTCTGCAGTGCCTAGTGTTTTATAGGGCGGACAATATCAAAAAAGAAGAATTTAATGGTATTATTTACGTTTTTAACTTTAGATCTAGATACATGTATATTTTATAATGAAGTATATTTGTTGTGGCTTAATAATTTCGCGTAAAAGCGAAACATGTCTTAAGAAATCTGATGAACATTTCGTCAACCAAACGGGAATTTGTTTTCTGATACATACCATTGATCCTACAGAATGTGGTCAGCGTATTGCTAATATGGTTTAAACGCGTATTCTGATTTTTTTATTTTAAGCACTGAGCCTCCAAAAGCTGCAGACGCAACTGTTTCTAAGAAGAAACCAACATCGTCACTGCACTGGCCATCAATGACGCTTAACGTGACGTTTATCCTGTCGATGACGTGTGGCATTTCTGACGTCAGTCCTCTGCTGGCTACTGTGTTTGACATCACCACTATTGTGACGTTTAACTTCATAATCAGTTGAGACTTTTTATCATCTGGATTCTCCTTTGACCAAAAGCTGAGGACATTTTCGTCGTTAGCAGACAATGCCGTGCCGTGAAAAGAAATGTCACAGATCTTGGTAGCTCATCTGGAAATCTAAGATGGTAGAGAAATGGATATCATAATTTGTTGTTTATATTTTAACCGTGATTACAACTATTTAAACATTACTGTTTGTTACTATTATATTTTCGTTGAAAAAGGCAAGTCGTTCAGAATTATTAACAAAAATTTGTTTTTATATTTGTAAATAAGACAATAATAATGAAATCAAACGTCAAACTATAATCACGTGTTGGGATCATTGTGGTAATTTTGACCTAAAAATAATGAACTTTTGACCTGTTAAAAAGTTCTTGCAGAAATGAGCTTTTTTGCTTTTCTGTGGGATTATATTTGAAAAAATACCTGCAAATTTAAATGTTTAAACAAAAGAAAAATGATAATTGTTATGTTCGACTTTTAATGTTTAAAACTTAAGGTCAAGATCTAGTAAATGAAAGAGGCTTACAGGTTTATGAAATTCAGAATATAAATTTTTTTGATGATGCTTCATAACAATATCTTTATTTCACAGGGTGAACCGGGGCTTAAATTTTCGGGAGACACAATGAAAAATCATGTTTTAAACAACCATTTTCTATGAAATATAAATGATAAAAGTAAAAAATCTCGGAGTTTTGTCCATTTTTGACTAATAAGATATATCTAGAATGCCTACAGTCTCTCCAAAAACGGCATTTAACAAGCTCATGACCTCTTCTTTAAAATGATGTCAAATTAAATATAGGTACCGGAGTTACTTTTCCCGTGATTAAATTTAGAATGTCAGAATATTGTTATATTTTCTACATAATTTCTTTAAAGCCGTAAAATACGGGAAAAAATTCTTCAAATCAATTATGACGTCATAATGGTTTAAGCACCAAAAAGACACTCTGGAATCATTTACTAGATCTTGACCTTAATTGAGAGATTCATCTGTCAACCAGCACCTCTATAAGTAAACTTATTGCTGTATATCATATTGAATGTTTAAGTACTAATCTTATGTACACAGAATCTTCACATGACCATTTGAAATTGTCCTATTTAAAATTCAAAGTCAATTTTATTTATTTTCCTTTCTGTCTTTTGATTTGTCATTCATTAGCAAAAAAGCACAGTATAAGCAATTAAATCAACGTTATATGTTGCCATCAAGATACAATTTCATTTATCGATGACATCACAACAGGTGATATTTTTCTTCTGATCGTGTTTATTTTTCCCGATAATGTTTATATATTTCTTTTGTTAATTGGACATATATTCATGATGTTTTACACTTACAAACTGCTGAATATTTTCCTTAATGAACTACAAGTGGTACTTTACCAATTTTAGTGTTGTCAGTAGTTGTGAAACTAATAGGTACTCTTGTTATTGTTATGGATATGATTAAATTCACGTACATACCCGGCAACTGTAGCCATCCAGAGAATTGTGACATGGCGCCAAAATACGGCGTGGTGTACCTGCTGCAGATGTACACTTGGTCACGTGACTTAATGTGAAACATGGCGGAGTTTGTCACGAGGTTCCCACTTTTATCACGCATCCACCCACCCCATTGCCCTTTTAACAAACAGGTAGGTATCGGTGTATTAACGGATGTGAGGCTGACTGCGCATGCTTTAAGTAAAAAAATAAACACCATCCCGCGGAATTGTGAAGATCCCGGACGTAGAGTTTTAACCTTGTCCTAAGTTTGTATTCACTTGATCGAAGACGATGACAGTACCATTCCCAAGAACCTCGTCATTTATCATGGCTTGAAAGGCGATATGCTTATCTGGGGTACCTAAAAAACATCCCACAGAGAGAACGTAAAAAGATAGTTAAAATGTTCACTATATGACCTGTGTCTGTTGGATATTGGAATAAAAAAGGAAACACCTATTGTCAATACCTATTTGTAAATATGCCATAAGAAAGTGTTACCAACGTTTTTACTGTACGCAAACTTTATACATGCAAACATGTATATACATAGGGATCATTTGAATTTGTAATGGCTTTATAACTGTTAGTGTCCGGACCCCCAACCCTACCCCTCGCAACAAACGAACAGCTTTGATAACGTATAAAACTAAAAATTCGTTTATCATATATGTACATGTACATCTTTTAAATAACGCTCCCTTCCATTGAACCTGCGAAAATAAAGCAATCAACGAAAATAAGACCCGCCAACATTTAATAAGACCACATTATGTAAAATGTCGTAACAAACTATCAATGATCAATGAATTTGCATATAAAGCTGAATAAAAACGCATTTCTTGTTTATAGATAAAGCAGAAAATAAATCAAAGGTCTTCAACAGAGCGTTTACCTACTTCAGTGTATCCGTATTTGAAATAAACGTTAATTGAAACGAAGTTTGATAAAATGATTATATCATTGACTAACTATCAACCAATGTCCAATTGATATATAAAACCAAAAACTTTTAGAACGAGGAGTTTTATCTTAATTGTGTATTAGTAATATTACATTGCACTTGTGGTGGTGTAGGTAAAATTATGCAATACAACTTTTGAATTGTATGAACTATCTAATAAAGACATTACTTCTTATTCAAGAAACACATATATAATTGCATATTTAAACAAGTATTCCTTTTAAAGGAATGATCGGCATGAAATATCATTAGTCAGCTCTGTTTATATAATATACGCAACATGCAGTGAACTATATATAGCACCGTTTTATTGATTTCCGAAATGGCAAGGCATGAATGAGCTTAAATTTTAGTAGGCGAATTATACTTCCGACTAATATTCCTACGCATATATGAAAAAACGTGATTTGAATCATTATGTATGTAACTCTATAATTTTTTTATTTTCAGGGTAAACGGATAAGATTACCGTTTTAGTAATCTACGTCTAATTAAAGATTTAAATAAGGTTGTCATTGCATAGTAAATAAAATAGTGCAAGGCGCAATGCGTGCGCAAATAGTTAAATTTGCCGGATGCCTCATATGGACACAACTGTGATCGGCCGAAGCCGACCACAAAAAACACAGAGAGGAAATGAGAGACAAATAATATTTGTATGATTTTCCGGGTTTATTCTTACTACCTCAGGCTGTCGTTTCTCCTAAATTTTAATTTTGTTTCCAAATATTGTAAAAGGTTTTATTCTCTATAGGTTTGATTTAAGAGGTTATTAATAAAAAACATTCCCGCAAATGCAAATTGACACATTTGTTCATTTGTTTTCTTTCAGCAAAAAAAAAAAAAATTTCTGATAAACTTTCTTGAAAATATGCGCCAGTTTTTTGTACACTTAGTTAACGTCGACGTAATAATTTCACGTCATACTCAACATCGGAGTTGAACAGCGTATATCGAATTCTACGTCATGATAGTCGATAACTAACGGAAATAAATGAGTATTAACAACCTAAGATTGCCGGAAAGGGGTGTGTGATTGATAGAATCATTCATTATTTGAGTATGGGATAGTGAAATTCCACCGAGGGGACAATATTCACGGTCTAGGAAGAGGCTTTGAATCTTGGCCTTGAGGTGGAATTTCACTAACCCACACGATAATATAATGAGTGATTATTTTTCTCGCATTATTTCATATTTAAAAGCGATGTCTGCTAATGCTCTGTTATGACGTTCAAAAGAATCCTTTCGATTTATCCCTCCCGAGCTTCAAATTGCGCAAATCAAAATGAGAGCAAACGACATTTTTTTCTGTAAGAATATGATTAATTGTTATTAGTTAAGCAAAACAATTGCTTAATGGATAATTTCAATCCATCATTCGCATTTCCCTACAGCAGGCACCGTTTGTTTGAGGTTTAAAGCAGCATAGAAATACACAGTGTGAGGCAGAAAAATCTCACACTTGACAAACCGATCTCACAACGATCACACAATGCGAGAACATTTTATTACACACCGCCAAGGTTTAATACACACTAGTAGGCGATTTTTCAGTTTATATTGCACAGGGCGGTAAATTATATAAATATATAAGACTATGATTAATATATATATATATATATATATATATATATATATATATATATATATATATATATATATATATACACACACAATCTTCTAGAATAACGTATCTTAGATTTCAATTAGAATTGAAAAGGGGCATATTTTCTCTATTTTTTTTTATTTCAAGGATTTTTGCAGTCGAGACTTAAGCTTTTGGAATCAATCCCTTAAATTGTTTCAATAGCCAGTATATTAAAAAAAAGCCGAAAAAATTCTTGTTGAAAATACTTTAATAGCTCTCTAATATCGTATAGGTACATGCAAGTCCTTTAAAATTCATTAAATTCCAGTAAACCCCTGAAATACCATGACAAAGAGAAATTGCTAATTAAATATGGAGCCAATAAAAAAAAATACAACTCCCTTTTTCACAATATGAAATCTATTCAAATCTATTAAAACAACAAAACGCATACTTGGCGTTAAATTGTGTACTGTGTGTCTGTAAAATGTACACAGAATGATGCTCTAATACATCCCAACAGAACATTATTTAGAATCTACAGGTACATGTTTCTCGCCTCGAACAATAGATTTTTCTTGTTACTAAAATTGCTCGGCACCAAAACTTATGGTACTCGGAAAAAATTGAAACTGTCCTTCAGATCTGTAATTGAAGTTAGATAGAAAGGCATTTCTTTCAGACCAGTTTTATGTATTTACGATATTTTGATTCTAATAATCTGTGAACTTATGTTAGGAAAATCACCGTTTTATTCGAATAGTTCCGCTTCAAATTTTGTTACGTTCTTTAATTTTGAAATCTGAAACACTTGTTTTATAAACACGCTCAATGCAATTTATATAGCCCATTGAAATACAAATATACAAAACTATACATGTACAACTTAAATTCAAGGAGTGAAACGAGAAAATAGAATAAAGTAGTAATAATATTTGGCAACCTACGTTTTAGTTGCAGTCTCTTGAGATAAGACTGTAGACAGAATTTGTCGATTAATGGATTGTAGAGAGGATTTTGTAAAATTTCTGGAAAAAAATATTCATCCTCCGTTTGTAATTATACACTATTCTTCACTTAAAAAACACCTTTAAGGAACCAGAAAGAGCAAACGATCCATCAATTAATCTTCTTGGCTGTAAAGTGAACCCTTATACATGTTTGAAATTCGTTCTATGAAATTAATTGAACTGTATAGACTCTCAAGTGCCAGGGTTAAGAGTAAAAGTCATATCTTCTATGAATACAGATTACATGAATTTTAACTTCGTAGGAAGTCTTAAGCTTTTGACAAAAAAGAAATGAAAAGAAAAGAAACACAAATACAAAACTCAACAAAACAAAGAAACCGCGATATTGAACAGATGTAGCAAGATAGGTAAATAAGTGGAAATATTTTCTTATGGTATCAGAAAACTTATTCAATCATGAATAATTTAAATGCGTTGTGAATGAAAAAAGTTTTAGTTTGATGTCCTGTAGTTAAATCGTACGTCATTTTGATATATAAACAATTTTGATGAATAAATAATGTCACTGTAATATTCAAAAGGCTTAAATCTTTATTTATATATTTCTTCATTATGCAAGATACGTGAAGGTGTATTCAATCTTGAATCTTGGAAATGTTTTGAAATATACGTTTTATTTGGGCGAGGCTAAGAAATCAGACGGCCAAGATTTCGCGCCTTCTTAACGAACCTAAAATATTGCTTATATTTCAAAAAAGGTGTTATGTATTTTGTTTATCCTGCAACAATATAAAGCATTTTACGCCGAAAACGAGCTATTTTCGACACAATGAAAAGTTGAGACACAGGCGCCATGGCGTTAAGGTCAACATCTAGTAAATGAAAGGTGCCTACAGGTTTATCAATTCAAGGTACATATTCTTTGGTGCTTCTTACCCATAGCTTTTTTTATAGGGTGTATCGAGGCTTAAATGACTATATATGGTTTGAGCCTAAAATGGCCCCCTTAAATGAACATTGTCATTTTGCTGTAATTCTTTGTTTTATTTAAACAAATATACATTTGAAGTTTTTTCATAATTTTCATTTTGATTTTAGTGCCCATATTTTAAAAATATGACATCATAAAGTTTACCTTTTCCCGCCATTTTCAGCATAAAACAGCTTGTTTTGAAGCAGTTTTTCTTTAAGGAGACATTGAGCGACTACTTGAACAAAAAAAATATTTTCACCAAAGATTTATCTCTCCAGTACTTAGAAGTGACAAAAAGTTCGTTTTTGTTCAAAGAGTCGCTCTATATTCCCGATTCGAAAAAAGGTCAGAGAAATGTCAATTTTTGACTGTTTTTGATTGAATTATGAAAAAAGCGTTACTTCTGACATCATATACTGTCAGTGACTGCGTATTCAATAAAAAACAATAGGTGAAAAACATATTTTATGTCAACTCTAAAATAACACTACAAATTAATGTACCTGAATCACTTTAAAATAATCGAATTATGGTGGCCAAATTTGACTAACATCATATATAATTCTTTGTGGTGAACACAATGAAAAGTCATGTTTTAGACTGTCATGTAAAATATAGGAAATAAGTATAAAATCAATGAGTTTTATCCACTTTTTGTAATGAGATACATCTAAAATGCCTACAGTTTGTCCAAAAACGGCACTCAACAAGCTCTTGACTTTCTCTTTTAAAAATATGTCAAATTTTATATTGGTATCAGGATTACTTTTCTCGTGAGTCATTAAAGAATGTTAAATAATTGTTTATTAGCTTACCTGAAAGCTCAAGTGAGCTATTCTGATCACATTTTGTCCGTCGTTCGTCTGTCTGTCTGTCCGTCCGTCCGTCTGTAAAAGTTTTACATTTTAAACTTCTTTTCTAAAACCCCTTGACCAATTTCAACCAAATTTGGCACAAAGCATTCTTATGATAAGGCAAATATAAATTGCAGAAATGAAAGACCGATCTTTATTCAAAGCGGAGAAATCCTCAAAAAAAGTAGGAAAAAGGGGAGTGCATTTTCAAAAGTCTTCTTCTCAAAAACTACTGAGTCAAATTCAACGTTATTTAGCATAAATATTCCTTGTGGAAAGGAAAATATAAATTGCAAAAATTATGGGCTAATTCTGTTTCAAATCTGAGTTAGTTCGAAAATAATAATAAAGGTAATGCGTGTTTCGATCAGATAATAATTTCGGGTTCGGTATTTCATACTTCTAAAACGGGATGGTGTAAAAGTAGGTTCTTTGTTTAAAGAAGCCATTTTGAATGATAAACGGGTCGATCTGACAAATGCTGTGCAAGAGTTCGCGTGCAAAGAGAATGTTTGAAACATGCAAGATATATTGGTGCCGATTTTGTAAAGTAAATTGAGGTTAAATATTTCAATGCGTTGACAGTTTTCATACTTGACGGTTGTGTTATGTTAGCTTGTGTTGATTTTCGTTCATTTTCATATTATTAATGCCTTGTAACCTAGGGAACTATCGCCTGTATTTTGTAATTTTTACGTATCAAATCAAACATAGACTTCGGTAAATCAGACAGTTGATTGTTTACCTGCGCAAATAAGCAAAATCTGATGTATTAACAAATTACTTAAGTACAATTCATTCTATTGGTGAATGGGTATGACCTTTTTTATAATAGTTGATTAATGCAATGTGTTTTGTTGAGATGCTCAGCATTTTCTCGGGTTTGTTCAGTTTAAATAGAGTTTAATATCGCTTACGGAAATATGTACTAGGTATATATATGATTCATTTTGAAAAATGAATTGTGCTCTTTATTTTAGTGCATCTCTCTTCTGTTTAATTGTTTACAATTTCTATTTACTTACCATATTTGAGGGCTAAGCTTCAAATTATAAGCAAAATACAGAGCTTTGTACACAGATAAGAGGCCATTTTATACCCGCACTTTCTAAAGAAAGTTTGGGTATATTGTTGTTACCCTGTTCCGTCCGTCTGTCCTTCTGTCCGTCCGTCCGTCCGTCCGTCTGTCACGTTTTACTTTCTCAAACTGCTCTTGCATCTTATAAACCAGCAAACTGAACTCTTGGAGTTTGATTTGGGGTGTCATGTTGTTTTGCAAAAAGGTTTCAGAAATTCTCTGGTAGTCCTGGGGGTCAAATAATTGGTAAAAATGACATTTTTCACAAAAAACCTTCTTCCTCGAACTTGTACATTTTCAACAGTAGACAAATCATCTCTTGGAATATGTTTTAGGGTATCCTATAGATGCGCAATAAGGTTTCGGAATTTTCAATTTTGTCCTGGAAAAATAAGTTGTTGTTTTTTGGTTTTTTGTTTGTTTTTTTTTTAATAAAAAAATTGTTTCAAAGACGTCATTTTTTCCAGTAGCCAAATGATCTCCTAGAATATGATTGGGGATGTCATATTGAAGTGTGATCAGGTTCCAGAATTTTTTTTCATTAAGGGGATCAGTTGGCAGCAAAAAATGACGTTTTTTGGCAAAAAATGTATGGTTCCCAGAACTTCTCTTACAACTTTTGGAGCAGCTCTCCGTCATCTCTTGGTATATTATTTGGGCTGTCCTATAGATGTGCAGTAAGGTTGTAAAAATTAAAATTTCATCATCCAGGGAGTCACATAGTAGCAGAAAATTGACGTTCATCACTCCAAAAAAACATAGATCCTAGAACTCCTCTAATGATTTAATGGATAGACACATCATATCTTGGGACATGATAGGGACTGTTCATAGATGCGCATTACGGTTTTGAAAAATTAAATTTAACCCTGAGGCCCATTACCTACATACTGTTTGATACCCTTTAAGGATCAAGAAAATATATGGTTAAGGGGTGGGGATCACAACCGTTTTCGAGAAATTCGTGCACTTCCTGTTCGAGGTGGTTCACGACCACCCCTGGGGCCCATGACCTACATACAGTTTGATGCCCCTTGACATCAGAAACAAGAATATATATGGTTTAGGGGTCATGATTATAACAGTTTCTGAGATATATTGTAATTTCCAATTCTCGGGGGTTGGGGATGACCCCAGTGGTAAGATCTAATAAACCCTATATATTGCCAGTAACAGTCAACATATGATTATGAAAACCCTATATTATTATCTTTGTCCGTATTCAAGTTACCATTTACAATAAAGTCTTCCTACAAGGTTCAATGTTAGACCCTTTTCACCCCCACCCCCCAGAAAAGTGGTTGTCTAACCCAAAATGAGAAAAATCAAACCAGAATGCACAACTAGATATGCAGGCCTATCGTATCCTAGAGTTTTGTACAATTCTGTTCAGCCATCTCTGAGAAACAAGTTCAGAGCGGGAAAGAAGAAAAAGGAGAAGACAAAGAATAATAATGCATGTAATAAGAACCGTACAAAAACAATAAGTCTCCAAATTTCATTCGGGAGACTTAAGAATAAAGATTAAATAGAGATAGGATTATCAAACATCAATAATTTTAAAGAGATAGGATTATCAAACATCAATAATTTAAAGATAATTGACAATTTTTGATTCTAAGGGAGTCAGGATGACCCTTAGGGTCATGACTTACATGCCATAATGATCTCATGCGCCATGTTCTAAGGAGGAATAATATCTTTGGATTAAGGCGGGGATCTCAATGGGTTTTATAATATTTGACAATTTCAAGAAGAGCACTTGGGATCATGACCTACATACCATCTGAAATGCCTTGAACAAAGAAAAAATATTATATGTTTATGATATATGATTCAATTTAAGAACCAAGATTTAAATTAATAATCTATGTTTTGTAATGCTTCCTATGTATATATACATGTGATAGTTTGTGTTTTGGTCTTCAATTCATGTTCATGACGGTAATATGGCTTAGTCTTATTTTAAATTAGATTACAAAATTGTCAAATATATGACTTGGAAACCCCACCCCCAAACAAACTCAAATATAAACTGTTGCCCCCCCCCCCTTTAATTGTCGAATGAAATTTTAAAATAAAAATATAATTTGGGGTGTTAAAAGTTTTATAAACTGGTAAAAAATGTTATTCTTAAAAAAAATTTACATTACACCTTGCATAATTGACAAATGATCTATTAAGATATGATCAGAAGTCATATTTCTGCCTTGGGATCAATAACTAATATTCATTGACAAGTTAAAATTAATAACAATTAATAATTCAAATTATAAATGTTTATACTCCACATCCACCCCCACCCCGAATCAAACCTGGTTCTAAAGATTCAGTCTTCTTACATTCTTACATGTGTACAGTACTAGTAGCAAATTTTAAATCATTTCTCTCCTAATGCACATTATATAACTTATATACAACTTGATGCGCAATGACACAAAGAGCAAGAATAAATTATATGGTTTAGGATGAGGATCTCAGAAGTTAACAAAATATAAAGTGTATCATCATTTTCTATTTGATAAAGGGGGGGGGGGATTAGACAACACCTGGGGGTCATGTACTTTACACCATTTGATGCATCATATTATAATGACATTAGAAGATATTTTTTATTTTCTTGTTTCATGGGGTCAGAACAGTCCCATAAGGTCATGGGTTACATTGTATTTGATGCATTATAATACATTAAGAAAGAAATACTCCTTCCTTCCTTCCTATTATAACTCATATAAAAATGATAAGTGTCTACACTTACTTACATGTAATACACAAATTTAATAAGAAATTGTTTATACAGGGTCAATATGGGGTCAACGCAATAGTGTAAGTCTGACAAATGAAAAAAATAACTTTTGCAATTAAAATGACAGAAACTTTAAAAATGCGATATGATAGGTAACGATAATAAGCTTATTTAAATATTAAAAGATAACGATACAGTATGCTCTCAAAGGGAAATCACTTATTTAGAAAGTGAAAGTAATACCTATGTATGCTGGCGTCTCATTATATTGTGCTACTACATGTATTATGCTTACCTATATTGGTCAACATCATAATGATAATCCGATTAAAGCACAATAATGAATTCCTTTAGCTTATCATCACAAAAGGAATGTTTATGCATGTTAACTAATCCTTTTCTGCATATGGAAAACACATGTACATGTATATGTGAAACCCATCTACCCAGCTGGGTAAACCTAGTACACGCTAATGAGACCTGCAGACCTGTGTTGTGTACGTAACTTCAGACAAAGATCAGTTATTTGTAACATGCATGTATTTTTATGACCTATTCTTCAAAACCCCTTGCACTATTTTATTAGGTAAATAATAGCTTTATGGTGGTGAAGAAACCTGCATAATGTGATGTATACTTCCTATTGAAATAAACAATAAAGTATAGATATAATATTTACCCCCAAAATAATGTTACCTAACATTGAAGCGCAATGGGTTAAAAATTAGAGCGTTTACATGTATGTAAGAGCATTGGGTACAAGGTGTATTTTTGGTAATTTTACTATTGATATAAATGAATTTTCATTGGGGGGGGGGGGGTCTCGACCCCTCACTCCCACCCTTTCTCTAAATCAGTGCACACGATGATGTACATGTAGGCAAACAAAAGCAAATCTAAAGCCGGCAACCGCCACGAGGAGGGGGCATAGTTTGATTTTCATTTTTGTTTGTAATAATTATATACCATTATACTTTCTATGACATGAAATGTTAAGATTATTTTTTTTTTTTTTTTTTTTTTTTTTTTTGTGAGTGAATATTTTATTGGCTCAACAATTATGGTACATATATTTTTAGAACATAATTCAAAACGTTTCACAATAGAATAAATGATAAATAGCATGGAAACAGATCAATATACGAGTACTTTGGACATGGAGCTAAAATATTAACATGGATCTAAAATATACATGCATCTTAGTTTTTAACATGGTAGAAAGCATTGATCAGCACTCTTCAAACAATCAAGACAATCCATATAATACTGAAAGACTACAGTTTATAAGTTAACTAATATTGGCTGCCATAATTCGTAAAAAATGAGCATTTGATTCTTCGAACAAAGATAATTTTCTTTCGCATGAAGTTTGTTTCTTAGAAAATTTTTAAAAGCAATGAACTCAATTTGTTTGCCAGGAGATTTTGAATGAATTAGATGTATAAAGCATTTTCCAAGTAAAATACAATAATTTAGTGGAACATTTTTTACTTTGTAAATACCAAATATGACATCTTGCATTGTTAAGTGATTGACATTTTCTATATGTTGTTGCCACCAATAAATTAGATCTTTCCAGAAAATGTGTATACTTTTACATTGGAAATATCTATGATGTATAGTGTCAATTTCATTACAGTTGTCTGTGTTACAGTTCGGACTTGGAATCAATTTCATATTAAAAAGCGACTTGTTGTGTACTATGATTCTGTGTAATATTTTGAGCTGAAGAGATTGTGCGTTAGTTTGTGTGCAACACTGAAAAGGTAAATTAAATATCTTTTTATAATCAGAGACTGGAATTTCTACTTCAAATGTTAAGATTATTGATTAACTGAAAATTCACTGCAAACAGTTCAACCCCAAATTGCACATAGAGTGCTGCTCATGTGTATTATGGGAAGGGATCTCATCCTTCAGTTATGAAAATTATAATTTTTAAATGTATTCTTCGAGCCTTCATTTTAATTAAACTGGTATGAAACAATGTTAGTTAGGGGCAAACACTTGGTGCGGGTTATACTGTCTAATGACAGCATCTAGTTTGGTTTACATTTTAGATGCTGAATAGGAAATACCAAGTTAAAAATCTAGCAAAATTGTGAGCTCTGTATCTTGCTTATAATTCTATAATTGACGCTGAAATTTTGGTTAATCATGTACAAAAAATGATATGCTGTAACTACTTTCTGGGGCCCTCTCTTATTACGATGATTCAGAATTATATGAATCCAACATTAATTTTGATAGTTTTTCAGACACAAGTAAATAAAAACGACACGTTAAAACAGTTTCAATAGTTTTTATAGTTCTGACACATTTTGTTACGGGGATAAAGGCATCATCGCTATTCCTAAGAAAATATTACAGCGTAAAATCATCCTGGATTGTAGCCATTTGTTGTTTTTTAATAAGGATGAAAATAATGGGTGGGTATTAGTAAAATACAGTGATATGCCTGTCAATACATTGACTATAATTACTCTTTTACATGTCACCTGACAACATTTTTCATTCGAGTGTATTCGTTAATCAAGTGAGTAAGGTGAAAAGTCGTGGGAGTTTTCGCCAGGTAAACAACAGTCGTTTATGATGGGGAAGACCAATTAAATTTTTGAATGTTTTTAATTTGAGGAATTGAGCGCATTGAACCACAGTTTTATTCTTCACAATTATAGGAATTTTTTAAAATAAAATCTTCTTCCCATATAGTTCATTCCACCAACTGGTGTAATATCAAACAATAAATATTATAATAATCTTTAAAAAAAATAAAATAACTGGTAAGTATTAAAGAAGAAAATGTACCTATATGCTTTCAAATATTTTGATCGCTTTATATAGTGGGGGGGGGGGGGGGGGAGGGGGGGGGAGTAGGGAGCAGAAGAAAAATATAGGGAATTGGAAGTTAACAGTGTACCCCTACAAAAAGTTTAGTTTTATATCTTGCATAGGATTTTCTTGTTTTTTGGTAAAAATGGTTTTACATAAAGGTACAATGTCAAAGATTAAGAGTATGCAAAAATAAGTGTAAAATTTGAATACTTTACAATATTTATTTTTTTGCTATTCTACCGAGGGGCCATATGGTACAATATCCTTTGAACGCTCATATAAGGTCATTGTTGCTCAGGTGAGCAATGTGGCCCCACGGGCCTCTTGTTTTTTTAAAATTATTTCTTTAAAGCCGTAGAGTACGAGAAAAAATATCATCAAATCTATTATGACGTCATAATGGATCTAGCACCAAAAATGACACTCTGAAGACCTTGATAAAGCAAACATATGACGTCAGAGTTAATCTAAATTGAATCTAAATTACTGTTTTTAAGTATTTTTCTTGTGATCCAAATGAATAAATTGATCACTTTCCTAAAACACCAGGTATTGGTTAATATTTTTCATCACAATATAAAATATTAACACTTTGTTAGTAGTTTTCACACATAAGACTTAGACCTAATTATCATTAATCAAAATAAAGAAAACATAATTAACACTCGATATTTTGTAGAAATATCAGGTATAATGGAAACCGACATTTAATAATTTTCTTTACGACGCAGAAATGTTTTATATTTTTCTTTTATAAATCACGCGCAATGTAGCAAATCCGTGAATTACTGCTGTCATATTGAAAAATAAGGATTTTACTACTAACGGTTAAATTAAAGAATTGTAACGTGACATCTTAACAGTATGTCTTTACGTATTCAAGTATTCAAGCTTGTAACTGTGAACTGTAATATTTGTTAGCTTTCATTTTTTCTGCCATTCGTTTTAAAACAAATTATATTACTGGTAAACAATTTCTATAATTTAGCAATTAGTTGGCAGTTTCATGTAAATCGCAAAAAGCAAGAAAAGTGTTTTAGATTGATTTAATTATCATTAATTAAAGATGTGACTTAAAATAAGAAATCTATTGTATTCAAAATAAAATGCTTTTAAAATAACATTAACAAAACAGGACAGCAGTCACATGTAGCATGTTTCTTAAATCGTACGGCTGATGCTCGGATATTTGATTGTCCATAAAGAAACCTTTAATGGTCGCTACGAAAACCTCACATATTTTCCAAAGTTAACTTCCAGAAATAAAACGCGTACGTCAACGGGGGAATTCTTTCTCAAGGATTTGATTTATACAATCTATGATATATTATACTCAAACATTAGTTGATCCATATCTTGCCATAGTATCGTAATCAAAGAAATCTACTCACTCTAATATATAAATAAAAATCCTATTGGTGAGTTAGAGGGCATTCCTTTTATAGCGTCGCTGATACTGTATACAGCCTTTCGTTATCATAAGAGTTACAAAAGAGCCATCTACTTAATGTAAGACAGTCGATTTACTGACACTGGAAGTCGAATAGGAAGAGAGTGTTTAGTCAACTAGCAACAAATCTCATTATCGCTTATTTGTGCCTGTCTCAGGGTATAAATTCTTCCCTTAGTAACGTATCTCGTAGTGTACTGGCAGCTTCGATTTATAAAGTTTGATCTACCGTAATATCTCGGATCCTTCAGGGCCATCGTATTAATAAAGTGAGTATGATTTACCTTTACTTTTGTAAATTAAACAGGTATTTTATAGCAATAGTGTACATAATTAGCTTCTATAATCATTTCGCATTTGTTTGTTTTATTTCTTATATATTCATTGACAATAGAATAGATATTCAAGACAAAATATTTTTCTTATATTTTCCTATATCTTGTTTCTTATATTTGCGAAATCATTTGATTCTACCAATATTTTGACTGTATCGTCATATTAGAATATGGGGTTAAAAATGATTTAATTTGCATCATCCTTTTGGTTCTGTACACGAAACAGTTAGCTTTTTATGCATATGTAATTCACATTTATATATGTTATGAATTAAGTGGTTTTAAAACTAGTAAGAATGTGTTGGTCTCTTGTAACTGGTCCCTGGTTCGACACAGCTACGAATATGTCAAACCAACCACCCGGTTTAATAATTGTTCTTTCCAAAATTAAAAGCATATTCTCTAAACTCTATTCAGTAAAGTAAGACGATGTTCTGTATGCAAATAAGAATACACATTCTAAAATACTTTCATGATATCTTTAGCATCAACGATTTCACAATTACTTAAAGGTATTAGTTATTACCCCTCGACGATCTTATTTTCAATTATGCTATTATATGATCATAAACTATAAGAATAGACATATCAGTATTGGGATGCAAATAATTTAATATTGGTATATTCTGCGTGTGTCATTATTTAACAAATACAGCTTTTTCAAGATTATAAAATTTACTTAAAAGAATAGTCTTATTTTATAGAGATAGCAATTGTTTGGTACTTGTAAATCAAAAAATCTTTAGAAGTTTTTTAACCTGTAAGTTAACTGTAAACTTGAAAACAACTCTACGTTCTTCATCCATCTACCCAAACACTATTATTAACTATCCAAACCAAACAAAAAGTAAAATTGCTTTCAATTTTCTATTCATTTTTTTAGAGAAAAAATATTAAAAGCATCTGTTTATTTGCTATGTATGTATATGCATATAACTGACTGTTCAGCCAGGGTTCTTTGTTTGGAGATTAAGAACTGTTACATAATGCAAAACTGATATATTGACAGCTTTTCTAATAAAACTTAAACTGCGTATATAAAAAAGAAAATCCAAATCAAGGAAAATAAAAAAGATTTTGGTCATAAATGCAGAAAAGATTGATAATATTCATGAAAACACGTAAATAGAGCTTCCATTTCACTAGTCTGTCACTTTAAATGGAATTTCGACAAAGCAAAAATACAAAAATCTCTCTTCTTTAAAAAATTTTTTGATTGAATCAAAAACACAGCAATACGCTTCAGGTCGCTAAATTAATTTTACTCTTTCTTCACTGGTATCTTAAACAATTCTCCATTTCCAGGGTTTGGTTTCACAATAGAGCTTATGACAAATTCATTACTCTTTTGGGTCAAATTGAATGATTTACAACATGCGAAATGTTTACAAATCAGCTTATTTCAAAGTATTTCAACACATACGAGAATATTGTAGTAGCTTTTTTGAAATGCGTTGTAACTAGGCAGGTTGATTTTAAAAATAAAATATTGCATAATCAAAAGAAATTTTTTGACTTGTTTTATCAAATAAATATCGCTTGTAATTACTCCATGCAAAGTACTTAATATACGGTATATCAAGCTTTATCCCACAAATTATTAGATGATCTGTCTTACGATTGAAGTCAAATATTAAAACGGCTTGACAGCAATTTAAATCTTTTATCAAGTAATTCGTGTTAAATTTTTATGCACAAACCGCTGTAGTTATGAGACTATATCTTTCAAAAAATAACGATTTAATTCTTATATTTACATTTAAAAAAAAAAAAATTTGCTTGGTCTGCAAACGGGAGTTAAACCTAAACGTTACATTTTACCACTTTATGTGACTTCAAAATTCTTATATTTACATTTAAAAAAAAAAAAATTTGCTTGGTCTGCAAACGGGAATTAAACCTAAACGTTACATTCTACCACTTTATGTGACTTCAGTATAAAACTTATAATTTGTACCGTTGGGTTCAAAGTCTGTTATGGTGCTATGTATACAGCGCTTTCCATACACTTTACATGCACAAAAATGTGGAATGAAAATTTACATATATATATCTTCGTTTGCTGGCAAAAACAATTTCTTTCTCACTTCACACATTTTACTATATATATATATATATATATATATATATATATATATATATATATATATATATATATATATATATATATATATTGAAGCTTCAGAACGAGAACGTGCGTCAAACTAAGATGACCTCTTTTCTGTCACGTGAAATCCCACCTCTAATCAGTTTTAACAACTTTTTTTTAAATTCTTACAAGTCAGTAATGCGTTAAGATTTTTTTATGTAGATCTTAAGGATTAACATTTGGTTAAGTGCAACAATCTATTTCTGATAACAAAATATTTAGTAAAGAAATACTTATTTGCCTTAAAGGAGGCTGTGGGTGGTCAACAAATGTACCATATGATGTGACTAAAACTTTGAAATGTGATATTTTTGGCCCTAAACTATTCATTGAGTAAAATAATTCACCGTGTAAGCTTTTAAATTTGATAGTTTTTTCTATATCTTCATACAGAGCTTTTAATTAAAAGGTTGTGAATGAAAAAATGACAATAACAAATCGTGAAGCATCTCAAAAATCCATTTAACAAAATACAAGTTCAAAGCAGAGCAACACGGACCTCTAAATAGATAGAGGTAGGATCATGTGTCTAGGAAAGTGAGCATCCTCTGCTGACCGGTCACAGCCGCCGTGTGCTCTTTGTCGTAATCGGGAAAAAATCGGAAAAGTCCGTTGACAATTAGGTGATTAATTATGGTCCAACAATAAGTAAGAAAAACGTCAGTCAGAATACGACCCAGTGGAAGATTGTATTTGCTGACAAGGTCGTTGTATCGACCATAGAACTTACGGAAAGATGATTTCAAACGAGACTGTTGATAGTCCTGTTTTATCAACTTGTTGGTCAGTAGCTTGCTTCGTCTTAGACACTGTTCATACGAAGAGCATGCCCTTGCGTATCGAATCAACTGAGAGACAAAAACACCATATGTTTTTATGAATATAGCTTAAAATGGCCACAACAATCTATCCCCTTTAATCACATACTCGTTTTACAATTCATATTAAATTTTAACTTTCTGCATAGAAATCAATAGCCATATAAATGAAATTGCATAAAAATTAAATTGTACATTAGTAAATATACGTAATGCGGTCAAAAATGAGCTTGCAGCTACCCGAGTTTTAAATTATGTGTACATAGACTATATTGTTGATTGACTTTCTTATTTCAATTGCTTAGTGGAACATTTTACACATCTTTCACCAAGAGATCAATTTAATATTATTGAGCATATTCTACAAGGTATGATTTATTTATCGTTTTGAAATAAATAAAATAAAGTAAATAAATTGAGTGTTCATATGTAATACATAGCTAACAGAACTAGTTGATATCGTATTCAATGCCTTAATGAGAATTCGATAGTTATGGTCATTTAAGACTATTATTGATCTTTATAAGAAAAAAAAAATATCTTTTATTTAGATATAGGGAAATTTCTTAAAGCTTAGATAAATGGACTTGTTTAGAATAATAGTTTACAGCTTTAAAGTTTTATCTTAATATGTAGGGTGAATTAACCATGCATCGGACACATACCATGGATCGGACAACTTTGTCTATGAATATACAAATAAATGTGCATGCGCTCATGTGCTGTTTCGTATATTCCTGAATTAGAACTAATGAACTTTATCATTGTTAAGAATTTGACAGTCACATTGTCAAAGAAATAGCAATTAAGGCATCGTAAAATGACGTCAAATACGCCATTATTGAAAATTTAGTAAAATCACCTTAAGGTTATTTTGGTCGCTAATACTATCTTTGTTGACCAGGCATGTTAAAAGACGTGTTTTATTTCCTATCGCTGTGTTTATATCAACAGTACATCAATGTGTGTTTAGGATATGGAACCTTAAGCCTGATATCAGTAATATCTCAAACATTCCTTGAACCAATCTTCTATTTGGATAGTATTTCAGAATATCACCATTGCAGAATTCTTCAATGTGATCTCTATCAACGTTTTCAAACATTTATCTCCCAAAATAATTCTTGCATCTAATGACTTTATATTCATAAAATGTAAAAGTGTTTAGTGTATTTTTTCCATCAAAGGATGAATCTCTGCCAT
Source organism: Magallana gigas (assembly GCF_963853765.1). Classification (NCBI taxonomy): domain Eukaryota; kingdom Metazoa; phylum Mollusca; class Bivalvia; order Ostreida; family Ostreidae; genus Magallana; species Magallana gigas. Next base: position 30,644,013 of record NC_088862.1, read on the forward strand.
TCAGTCAACTGAATGACAACCAATGGTGTTGAAAGGTGACTGAATGGCACACATATGCCATTCAGTCACATTTCAGTTACCATTCAGTCATCTTTCAATTGACTGAATGGCAGAGATTCATACTGTGCTTTCTAATGTAAAAAATGTACAGTAGCAACTGTTGAATTTTAACCGATTCTACTGTTATGCTCTCTTCTTACTTTTTCGTTTGAAATTCTGAATATCAAAAATGAAACGAGGAAAGGTGGTTAGGTTGGTGGGTGGTGTAACAAATTCGACTTAACACTCCATATCTGTCTTACCGTTGACATTTTTGCAATTGTATTTTAATATTGACACATAAGTGCATGCGGGGAGAGATTTGAATTATAGTGTTCGCACTTCAATGTGATATATTGGATTCGATTTTCATATTTAGAAATATTAATACTTTTGGTTTGTATAATAAAGGGATAAAAATGATACAAGGTGTCACGTATAACTGATTTATTTTACCAAGAAACAATTTATTTCTACTGCATGATTAAAAAATGGATATAGCAGTGAGAAATTAAGAATTTCAAATGATTATTTCTGCTCGGAATTACATTATTGGCGAATAAAAGACAAAAATCTAGAATTTATTAGTTATCCTTCTAATGCGATCTATGAAACAAAAATATTAAGAATATTGAAAACTTTTAGTTTCCAAACATTGTTTAGGCAATGATATACGTGGTTTGTAAAACCATTTCTCAATCCCCCCCCCCTACTCAGGTAAAGCTGTAACAGTTAGCCCTCGATTATTTTTGTTATTAATTTTGCTATCGAAATAGCAACATCAATCAGTCCCTCATTTTATCCCATACATAAGACTTAATTAAGACTTTGGGCCAACCACAGGTATTAATCCCACGCTATAAGACTTAGTCGTATACGATGTTTTAATCCTTTCGGCAACAAACGGGAGTAATAGTGCTTTGTAGGGTGTTTGATTGACGATGCTAGATTCCGACTGCTGAAACTCAAAAGAATCCATCAGGATTATTGTCTGTAGTAAAATGAGGATTTTTTCCCCCGATTTACATGGATCTGTCAATAGGTTTAAGTCTGAAAAAATGTGTCTTAAAGTTCAGAACAGCTGACATACGTTTTTTTCTGGCTTCCAAGAGAGTTAGAATACCCTCTGATTGAAACTCTCTTACCATAATATAAAACACATTGTCTCTTTCCTTAAGATTATATAAGAGCAAAATCAAACAGAGGTTTTGTTTATCAACAAGACGTATTTACATTATCCTACGAAATGCTTTAGTGCAGTTTGTAAATTTGACGTTTTTACGTATAAGTGATTTGATCATATACAACGTCCAATCACATGGACAAAATTACTTTCATGTTTGCTACATGTCATCTATCATTAACGTTATTCGCCTACGAATTGTTCTCTTAAGCGAAGCAACGCTTACTTCAAATAAAATGAATGAACTTTAATATACTTTGTAAGCCAAATTTTATTCGCGTGCGGGAAATGTCCGAGAAGTTTGCGAGGGCCTCATTGTCGCGAATATTTATCGCCGCTACCCAGTCGCTATCGTATGGTTGTTATGTCTTGAGAAGACTTGGTCGCGAATATGAGTCGTCGCGAACCAGTTTATCAGAAGTAAATCGCATAATGAAGTCGTCACGAATACAAGTCGGTTAACAGTAGTTATGTCAATGCTACTTTTACAAAAAAAAATATGTAAACTTATATTACCCTACATTGTATGCAACTTAATTATTTTAACTTAATTTCTCACGAAATTTTACCATATGTAACCCTTTTCAGAAAAAAACCCTTTTTACTTACGAGTGGTTTCCTAAAAACGACTTAAGAAATGACTTACCGTATTCGTAAGTCTAATAATTTAAATTCATTTTTTTTTAGGTGAAAAGGGCTTCATGTCTCTACTATATCATAGATTGTTCTATACCAGTGTTATACCCACCCGGTTATCGTTTTATTCGTTACTTGTGATTTCAAACCACGCAAAAAAACAAAACAAAAATTTAAACAAAAACACAGAGCGCCGACGTATTAATTAAATATTGCATAGAGTTACCCTGATATGACTAAGGCACAGATATTAAAGACAAACAGATTTTGTTTTTTCAGTTTAATTAAGACCTTGTTTAGCTGCTGATGACTAACGCATGAAATTGAAGTCGTCAATATTTTTAAAAAAATGAAACCATCTTCAGTGCTTCGGGTTCTTTATGACAAACGCAATCTTTGTACTCTTAAATCAGTCAGCGAGACTTCAAGAAAATTTAAATTCACTCTAATCATGATATAATTGTGCACTATTCCAAAATAAATGCTCCCGAGGTGGTTCATTCGAACACAAAGGTACCGAGTAAAGCAGAAAAAAAAATACACAACACGAATAAGAAATGAAGACATTTTTAAAAAGAATTACGTTCGTTTTTATGTCCTTGTTCAATTTTCATTTCATTTCAATTCAAATCTTTTCCGGTCTGCCCTGCTCCCTGAAATTAAAAATAAAACTCAGAAAAGTGTGTTTGTCATCACACAAATTAAGGGAGAAAAATTAGGAAAGTTTGTGTGTCATAACAAAATTAAAAATAAAAAACAGAAAAGTTTGTGTGTCATAACAAAAATTCAAGATAAAACTCAGAAAGGTGTATCAGACTGATTAGCCCCATATATCAACAATTAATGTGAAGAACGTCTTGTCGTTAGCAGAGAATCTGAATTCGCTCTCATCATATTTGTTTAAAAGACGAAAGTTTAAAGAATATTTATATGCGTTTGTTTACTTAGAATTAAAAGCGAAGATCTAGTAAATGAAAAACGTCTCCAAGATTAAAAAATTCAGGATATAAATTCTTTTGATGATGTTTCATAAATATAGCCTTGTTTGATACTGTGTTTAATTACCGGTAAACACAATGGAAACCGTGTTTTAACTGCCAATTGCTTTGTATATGCAAGTGCATAATTTTGAAGTTTTTTCCATTTTGACTAATGAAAAAAAAGGAGAAAGCCCACATTCTATAAAAGTGGCAATGCTCAAGCAATTGACATTTCCTTTAAAATAATGTCAAATGAAACAGAGGTATTAGGATTCCTTTTCCCATAACTGAATGGAATGTCATGAAACTGTTTCAACAAAATTCCTTCAAAGTCGTAAAGTAGGGAAAAGAGATTAAACAATCAAACTATGACGTCATAATGGTTCTGGCACCAACAAGACATGCTGGAATCAATAGAGAGGTTAAGCATTAGAACATGTACGTCTACGGGTACGTGTGGAGCTGCAGGTATGTTTACACGTACACGTACCACACTTTAGGGTATGTTTAATAATATGTACGTGTAAGCGAACGTGTAAAATCATTAGATTTAATATTTTCAACATGTTCAGTTTACTCTCACTGTTTATTAAATAATTCTATGAATTTGATGAAACCAAAACCACAGTCGTCCTCAATTTATCGTCTGCTTTAATTAAAACAATGCTTGATAAACACAAAGTCCATATTTTAATTTAAAAATGCTACAAGTTTTCACCTACGTGTACTTTTGATTCTACACGTTTTGTACAACTTGTAGATTTACGCGGTATGCAGAAATTATGACGTAATACACATATAACTAGGGGATTACCCTAATCACACGTACTCGTACACGTACACGTTCAAATGCTTAACCTCTCTATTTACTAAATTTTGACAGTCAAGATCTAGTAAATCATTTGATAGGTTCTTTTTGGTGCTAGAACAATTCTGACGTCACAATTGATTCGATGAAAAAAATAATTCTGTACTCTACAAGCTCTTGACCTCCGCACTAAAAACGCCTCAAATTGAATACATTTATCGGGATTGCTTTTCCCGTGATTTAGTTTAGAATGTCAAGAAATCGTTTCATTTTCTACATATTTTCTTTTAAATCGTAAAGTATTGGGAAAAGATGTAATAAATCAATTATGACGTCATAATGGTTCTAGCACCAAAGAGACAATGTGGAATGATTTACTAGGTCTTGATCTTAATTAGGCGAACTGATCAGTTTAAACTAGCTTTAATTTAGCATAATCAAAGAAATAATTTGTATCTCAAATTTCAATAACCAGTTCTAGTGCCCTTGATTACTAACTATCTTCATTTTTTGTGAGGGGCAATGCGATAACATGATAACATCTTATCAAATTCCCCGCATACCATAAAAACAGTGATAGTTAAAGTAACAGATTTCACATGTTTTTGAAGATTGAAACCGGTCATTACTTGCATTATTTCGAATCCTCCGACAATTAACAATATCAGAGCGATGCATTGTTTCCTTTGATTTAGCAACATGTTTCTGATTTCAATACTGAGTGGCTTTATATATCAACGGTAACACAAAATTTAAACTGTCCATCAGTCCAATTCTCACTCCGGCTTCGTTTATGATATGATAACACGTCATTACAATTACAGTTTTTAATTATACATTTGAAATATGAATAAAAATCAAATCAAATTTCTTACAACATTTTTCACTGGATCTCAGAACCACACACGTGAGACAATATGTTCACTGTATCAAAGACATCGTTCAACATATATATCTTGGGATAGGCAAAAATACAAGTTATGAACAACATTGGTTAAAGCAGGCACAAAAATTATTAAACAGTTCAAAAAGGCAAAAACAATGTAGTAGTATTAATAAATATGTAACAACTTTGCTACATATGTACAACTTTTATGATAAAAACAATTATCTGCAATGAAATCATAATAAAGAAATATATGTATATAATGTATAAAGTGAATAAATGCTATAGTGCACAAAGATTAACGACCGATCGTATATTAATTTTCCTTATCATTAACAATCTGGGTACTGACGACGTGATATAATCAATTAATCCCTTATCATGTCTTATAACAATGTGGACGTGAGACTGATTTTTCATCGCGTTTAATTAACTTATCTTACTATCATACTGATATATTAGTGACGAAACTCATAAACTTCATCTAATTTTGATTTGATTAACAATGAAGACCGAACATTCGTAATATTTCCAATAACACCTGGTAATCTCGCCCACCTTTAATAAAGTAAATTAACATAAAACAGATGTTATTAGGTTCCTTAATGAATTTTTACTAGCCTATCAATTATTCACCTCTGTTTACTGACCAATCATATATTAACATAAGAGTATATAATAAAAAAAATTGAAAAAAAAAATTGTGTTTAATATATTAATATCGGTAAATTCAAATGTATATGGCCTCCAAAATATATGATTTCTTCATTGTCAATTGAGACGCTACGATCTTAGGGGCGAGTACCCGTGCATTGCTACCTGTGCACTCTATGTCTGAGATTTAATCAGAGGAGGATGTTGTCTAATTAGGCAACAAATATCGACAGGAAGTTAATTAGAATTTTGTCCGCCAAAACAAAGCTCGTTATCATTATTAGCCAATATCATAATGCGTCGGGAAGATCGGAGCTTTAGATAAAGAAATTTGTGACAGCATTTGGTATTTTTCTGAGTATCGAAGTCGAGATTGACGTCATGCATTACGTCATTAATGTTTAAAAAAAACTTTTCCTTTGTAATTAATATAAATGTCGTACTTTTAATTAAAACCCATTTTTTGATAATTAAAACCCATCGTTTGATATTTAAATTTCTAATTTGAGAAAAACAAAAACTAGCTCTGGGACTGATATTGGTGTATGGATTGCGTTTAAGAGCATGCTTAATGATAATGATACGGTTCAAAGTGATCCCGTGGCCATTATGACAAGACAAAAAACTGTCCTCTTCCTATAATCAATCGTTTTAATCCACATCTTATGATGGCAAAATAGGTCAAGGCATCATCGGACAAGAAATAATTTGTTGATTATTGGATACACGTGGTCATTAAAATTGTTTATTAGGATTCAGTGAAGTCTACAAACTTTCTTTAAATGAAGACAAATATTGTCTAGGTTATATGGGGTTTTTTCCTGTTGTGTTTTTTTCACTAATGACACTGGTTTGCGTTTGCTTTTTTTTTTTTTAAGTTAAGGTCTTTAGAAAAGACAAAACGAATATATAAAATTAAATTTAAAACAGAACAATAATATGGTTAAGTGATGCAAGGATGTTAGCCTGCTCATTTTGCATGTGCAGCGTGTGTACATGTTACACGTGAACGACAGGTGCACGAACTCTTTGAGTGTGTTTTCTCAAAGAAATGGCTTCGCCCCTTAAACTTAAGTTTGACTTAATTACTGTTTTAATTACCTGGTGTCACTTGTGCTCGGTTGTATCACTATATATCTGATTGGCTCTCAGTTAATCCATTTTAGCTTGAGTCAATTCAATACAATTATGTATTCACTCAAGACTCACTCACTATTATTTGAGATTCGAAATAAGTATACATAAATGTACATGAAAAACAGTCAATGATCACATGTACAGTAGAAGTAATAATGATAAAAAAGGAAAAGATAAGTTTGCAATACAGTAGGTTGTTAAAGTATATTTCTGGAAGAACAGATTTTTAAAATTTTCTTAATAAATCTTGATAAGTTTTAAAAAAAAGTGTTTCTACACTATAAGTATACATTAGTCCCACAATGCGTTATAAAATTTTTTAACGCATATACTCAGTAATATATCCGGCCCCGAAGTCAACAATACTTTAAAATCACTTAACTCGAGTCGCAACTCAAATTTTTATAAACGTCCATACAGCTAAAGTCAATGATCAGCTTTAGCTTAGGAGTGCTCAATGGTCGTGACCAATTTAAGACTGTTCTGAACTGCTCTATGGTAACATACAGAAAAATACTGAAATGTGAAAGGTTATATTTATCGATCTTTTCCTTACTTGATTAATGTTAAGAGCAAAACAAATTATATCTTAAAACTTAAGGTAGATCTTATGGTTAATGTGTTGACCATCCAGCCTCCTTAATGTAAATACTGACTTTGATTTGAGGAAAGTTGTTCGGGCGGGGCTAGATATCACTGCAATAATTGTTATGAACATAAGCAAATACAAATACTAGTACTCTACTGTGACTTCTTAACGTACTTATTTTTTTTCCAGATGACAATGAGGACTGACGTTCTTCTCTACGTCACCATTGTTTGCTGCATTTCAGCATCCGTTGTGTGCGCCAGAAATTCTCAGTTTAAACATTTGCCCGTTTTCCCGGGATTCCTGAATCGACCTCTGTCCACCTCACCTCACTTTGATCTGCAAAACCTGTACGGAACAGTCGACAAGAGGTTCAACATGGATAATAGGGCATTCGGCGAAGACGACAGATTCAATCATTTCATGGACTGGAGAACTCTGTTCGGAAAGAGAAGTTTCGGAGGCCCGGATAAAATTGGATTCCATAACATGGAAAGTCCATTTAAGAGTTATTACCAAAATTGGCGGGAACGATTCTTTCCCAAGAAAAAGGGTGCCAACAAATAAGCGTTATTTCCTGTCAATTAACGTCTGCCACCACTAGAAACGATTTACTTATTTATTGGGAACACTCTATTTCCTCTGTTACACCATTCTGTCCATTCCGTCAGTCATCATTCCAAGGAAGTGTCCAAGTACGATACGTACATCTTGCAGATCGTGATTTCATTATTTCGATGTCCATTATTTTACCCGAAAGAAATGTCATGATTGATTTTAATTTTCAGATTGTTTTCACCGAATGGTTTCGAAGGGTTTCAATAAAATTTTGCTTCAATGCATCAAATTGAAAACCAAAAGAGAATTTTATCATTTTAGAAGTGAAAAAAATAATCTTCCACCTCTGTCAACAGTAATGTTTTGGTGCATCATACCATTTTTCATATTTCTTTTACACGCTAAATGCATGCTCTATATATCTTAAGGAAACTACTAAGTGCACACATTTTTGATCACATTAAAAAAAACTCACTTAAACCTTCTCTTTTTGTTGTGACAAGTCTTAGAAGTTGATTTCCTTTTTTTCTTCATCATAAGTGAAACTTGATTTTAATTTCCTTTTCGGGGAATAAATTCTACTCTTTTATATATCTCCCCCGTTCTTTCTGAATGAATTGCTAAAGAAGGAGATAAAAATGCAATTGATTTTTTTCCACTTCTTTGTGATTGGAACAAGAGTCAGCTAGTCTGAGTAATTTTACGTTGAGAGCAAAGCTTTAATTTCAGCGATGATAAATGGAATATTCTTAGCGGTGTACAGGAATGTTTGGAATACTCATATATTTATTACATGTTACATTTATTTTCCTTTTGTTACGTTAAAGGTTTAAAATCAAAAATTTCTAATCTTTTTTTTTTTAATTTTAAAAATGTATAATCTGAATTTTTTAAAACTTTATATGACTTTATATGATATCATTTACTGATGGGTTGTATTTTCTTAACAAAAGCCTACTTGGGAATTCTAATCCAGACTATGAAATTTTAGCAGCGCTCTTTCCTTAGTAATGATCGAAGAAACATTTATAGTAACATAGTGTTTGGCCTCCTTCTTTCAACCGATATTTATTTCACCTCTTTTAACTTTTCAATTTAAAGGGCTTTATAGGCGCAGCCATTTTCCGACTATATCTATCTGGTTTGTTTTTTTTAAAAGAAGCTGAATTGAAAGAAACTACTCAAATCTTAAAGTTAAAAATTTTCAATTTTTTTTTACTTAATGATAGTTTATGTCTAAAAGATCATGCTCAAGGAGGCTGAATGTTAAAATTTTATCAGATCTACTTTAAATCTTAAGATATGATTTGGTTAGCTAAATATTATTATTTAGTAAATAATAATCCCATATTTGATCTTTTAAATTTTTTTTATTCCTTTTTATAGCTCTTCTTGCATAGGAGATCAATACAGTCTAAAATGGCCACAAACATCGAGCCCTCTTAAAATTTAAGAAATCGAATGGGTAATGAGTACCTAACTATCGTAATGTCCTTCAATGTACAAATATTTCATCTAATATTACTGGATATATAATGTATCATGAAATCACTATTGAAAGAAAAGCAAAGGCCTCATAAAATTTCAGTGGAGATTTTTCTGATTTTCATTTTCTGATTTTTTTTTTATATCAATGGTATTTGAAGTTTAATTTGATGTTTGTGAACGCATGATAATATTTCTTGGAACTTGTCATGAATAGTTATTAAATATGGTGAAGATTTTTCTGTTTGCTAATATTTGGAAAATCTAATGAAAGTTGTTCACGGAAAATGTCACTTACAGAAAAGAAAGCAGAAAACTATTGTAATAAAACTAGGCCAAATTGAAAATTTAATTGAAAAAAATTGCCAAATCTTACATCAGAAGCAATCCCCATTGAAATAAAAGCCATCAGAATAAATGCAAAACATTAGTCTAATTAGTTCCTTCTACTTTGAATACTGCGCAATATAGTAATACGTTCAGTTTGTTAACCGGGTAAAAATAAAGTAATCTTTTTATGACATTGTTACTTTTTGCATCTTTATAATTAGAATTTCAGACGACGTCGTTCAGATAGATAGATAGATATATATATATATATATATATATATATATATATATATATATATATTCAGCTCCTATCTCAAAATGAATCTCTCACTGGATCACTGCATTCACCGATATCTATACTTTTTATAAAGGGATTGAACGAGAAAATAAATGCATTCTCTCTTAATCATTTATAACATTAAGAAGAAAATATGTTCATATGTTCATGAGCTTATGTGGGACAGTTGAAAATTATCTAATAATCTTGAAACATATCATTTAATTAATATCCCCTCTCTCTCTATCTCTTTATAAAAAGCATTACATTATCCCCGCGTTAAGTAATAATAATAATATATCATTATCTTAAAGGAAAAAAACCTGATAACATACCGGTTTAAATTATTGTCCCTAGTCAATTAACATGAAAGTGAAATTGGAAAAGGGGAAAATACAGAATGAAGTAGAAAAAATAAATATTTCTCTCAAAAATTGGAATTACTCTTGTGATTATCATAAAAGTAATATGCAACATAATGATATCATCATAATAAAACATTCTTTTCACAAAACAAGGACATTCCCAGAGTGGTTTATTTTGGCAGTGTCAATTAAAAAATAATAACTAAGTACTCCCTACAATCCAACCAGAGGCCAATTGGTAACTTTGTTCAACTGGGTAATAATTAATATTTCAGCAACAATTGACGTAAATTGAGTCAGTTTACTGAATAGCTCCAGATTCAACGAAACAAATGTATCTCCATGCAAATTTAAAGGAAACTACTGCACACCCATGAAAATGAAATATACTGTTATCGTTTTGAAATGAACTATTTCAATAATTATTGTATATATATAAGTCGGGGTAGCTATTAGATGAAGCAGAGTTGCTGTGTAGCTCAAAGAAAGTGAGTTACATGAAAACCTGAAAGGTTAAAAATACCAAGAAGTCAAGGAAGAAAGAAGACAGGCGAGGAACAGAAAATGCGAGGGTAGGAAGCAGAGTTCCATCAGCTCTACTGGTATCTGGAGAGTCATTTAGGAATCAGACCGAAGCAATTATGTAGAAGATTGGGGTACTTGTTAAATTACAAATTTACGTGGGAAATAATATATTCATTATACAAATTAGTGAAATACTGCGTATTGTAGTCCAGCTTAACATTTTTTTCGTTTTTTCAGTACACTGTCGGGTAATGATATCTATGTTCTTATTCACCAGTTCAACCGAACATAAATTATTTATAAAATAAAACGCAAACACATGCTTTATAAGATGAGCTCGCAAGTGCGAATGCATCAGACTTTAATAATGTATATACAAGTATATAGTACAATGTACATGGCTCTCAAGTCACTTTACTCTCATGTAGAAGCATTTTCATTCTACAGTGAGGTCGCCTTTAACGAATCACTAAGTAAATTCGCGTTGATAGTATGTAACCAAGCCCGAGTAAAATTCATAATACAACATTGTTTTAAAATTATCGCTGTATTTTGATGAACGATGTTTTCTCCTTTAGCGGATCATTTTCTCCATTACCGAATCACGTGATATACAGCTGATTATTTTTTGTTAGGGACAGTGTCAAAATTTTTTTTAAAGTTTTAATATGCTTTAAAGCATGAATAAGAAAAATGGAAAGGCTAATATTTTTTTTTCATTTTGAGTTAAGTGTTCATTCTATTGAAACCGACAATTCGTGAAAAAATAACAATGAATTCAACGGTAAAAAAAATGACTGCATGATTTGTAAACGTTGATCATAGTTTTTAGTCATTGTAAGTCATCAATATATTTAATTTTATGAGATACGTGTATATGAACATCTTTTCATGAAATTACAAAGAAATATACAATGTCATGTAAATGGATCGAGAAAAAAACGAAAAACGACATGTACGAGGTACGAGGGTTTGCCCAAAATTGCATAGACAAGTGACGTTATTCAGTTCATAAAACTCAGAGAATGATGAAGTTTGTGTCGCAACAGATTTGAGTTATTTGCATTGAAATTATGTGTCGACATTGATTGTATCAGGTTGGGTTTTTATAACATATATGTACTACATCATAAATTTTTAATGCGGCGCAACGACACTTAACAAATATGATCGATCCCCGCATCTCGGTGATTCGATATTGGAACCCTGACTACCCAAAACATTATAGCTAATATAATTATTCTCTGATTAAGAAAATGTTTGACGCTTTTAGTGCTTGTAGACAGATAATTTTATTAAGCATCGGTACCAAATATGCTTACATACAATGAGCCGTTCACATCAGAGCTCAACCGAAAAGTGAAAGTAGTCAGCTGCACGCAGGCTTTTTGTCTGCGTCTTCAAAAAGCTTGTTAATGTTTGTTTAGAAATTACGACATAAAACGAGATAAAATTTAATAATTTCATGATAAATTATTAAAACAAGAATAACGCTACATGACAGGATATGTTAATTTAAGTATTGAACCTTTAATAGAAAAATACAGAATTGTTTATCTGAAAGTGATTCGTTAACGGAGACGATTCGTTAAAGGCAACCTCACTGTATTAAAGAAGACAAAATCATGTAAAAACAAAACTGACAAAAATTTAATGTTATGATTTGGGAGGGGTGGATGGGGATAGTCTGTTGCAAAGTGGCATCGAACTTCGAATAATAAAAAAACAAATTCTACTTATACGTGTACAAGTTATGCGTAGCAAGGATTAAATCACCCTATTCACCTGTAAACATCCTTAAACAGCCAATCGATATACATGTATGATCACGCCCACTTAATTCAACACAAACACACGTGTTTTCTGTAACTTTTATAAATATATTTGTCTACACATTTTAGTGAAGATCAACTGTATAACCTAAAGCCTATCCTATGATGCTATGGATTCCAAGTATTTTTAAATCGAAAATGAAACTACTTTTCAAAAAATTCTCTAGCCTGTAACTACGAAATCTGTTGTGAGAGTATATATTTCTTAATGAAACTCACAAATATGAGTTACGAGTTGTTACAAACCTCTAAAGTCTGACGGAAAAATAAGACGTCCAACTTCGGTAAGGTACAGGTACATATAACAACAATGAATATGTATTTTTAAAATATTGTGGTGATTTATTTAATCCTGAGCCCGATGGTAAAATTCACTACAATTCCAAGTATTTAAAATCGAAAATGAAACTACTTTTCAAAACATTCTCTAGTAGGCAGAAAATGATCCGAAAAAAATTAATGTGGACACGTGTGTGTAAATAACTGCATATGGAAAAGTGAATGTGTGGACTAAATAGACAGAATTAAGGTATCTATAAAAAAGGTGTCTCAAAATACATGAGTACGAACAGAAGAAAAATGTTTATCCTAAACCAAAAGCACACGTGTGTTCTTGAAAGGGACATAACCCTGATTTTATTATTCGATTTGCATGCGTTACTAGTATTTCAGTCGTCGCTTCAAATGCGAAAATAAACTCTGTCAAGGGTATGATAATCTATTAACACTATTAACAACTTTTGCTAGCTGTTTGACGCACTTCGGTGGTTAACGTAGAGACAAAAGATGTATGTAATTACTTTGAAAGAGGTTCAGTTGCTAAATGATTAATAAAAGAACGAAATAGTTTTCAGTTTTGGCTTAAAAAGTACGAAAAAAGTTTGAAAAATCCAAACAAAACTTAACCTTCAGAATTAACACATTATCAGTTATCTGCATTCATTTGACACCATACGTTTTGGAAATTATTTTTAAAAATATAAACATCGAACATAACAGGAACCAAGTGCAAACATAAGAATCATTAAATCGCATTGTATTATTACATTACTAATTTAATCCGCTAAACACATCGCTGTTTTAATTTTTCGACTTGTTCTTCAGGAAAAAGGGGTCAAAACCAATAGTGGTTTTTGTTCTGTTCGGTATGATGGCAGAAGAGACGGCATCTAAAGACACCTATTGGTTAAGTGAGACTCAATCTCGTCGAATGAAATCATGGCGGTCCCGAAGATTCAAGCCTTTTGACAGGAAACGCAATATAAGTGAAAATGAGGACAGCCACGACAGAAATACGAAATGTCCACCATCCCCCTCCCTATCAGTTTCAAGTATCAAAGCCGACGCAACATTGAATTTCAACATGGAGGATAATGATACTGAAGATGTAAGATGGTATATTGGAAGAAGACGAAGAAACACTGAGATGAAACATCTTGCATATACAATGAATAGTTCCCCGTGTCGATTTCCTCTATATATGGCAGATATATTTAGTAAAACTAAGGACGGGCAGAGCAGTGCATCTAGGTGTCGGTGTTGTATTTACTTAAAAGGTATGTGACTAATTTTACATTTGATAAGCCAGATACATCAATAAAAAGTATTTGATTTCTAATTGAAAACACTATAAACACTGAAACCCTGTCATACAGTCAAATGAAATGGGACTGAAAGCAGAGATCTGTCATTCAGTTACCTTTCCTGGCCGTTTCATTAACAATTAAAGGGAGAGTTAATTCCTTAGAGAGACGGTGGATCGAGTCATTTGCGTGTTTCCCAAACAGGGATTGAATAACTAATTTTTTTCCTCTTATTTCTATACTATACTATTAATAAATCTGGTTATAAGTAGCCGCGTACCTGAGTTTAATATACTTTCAATTTTCTTTCATCAAAACATATTCCTGTTTGAAAGTCTCTCCAAGTTTTATCTTCTTCTTTTAAAGAACACGATCGTGAGATCTGCAAATACTTTGTATTTACGTCTATTTCGCCTTTTGATGTATGATTATTAAAAGTTTTATTGAATCTGATTAAGACCAGGTTTCGAGGCCAACAACGGTAAGTTTTTTTTTTCAGAAAGTTTTTCCCACCAAACGTTCAACAAAATAAACAGGTCATAAACATGAGAACTCACTGAAAACATACTCAAGGGTCACATATGAAGACAAACAAAGAGAATGTCTTCTCTCTTCATTGAGAAATCATGTGCAGAGATACCTGTTAAAAGCCCTAGTGCCTCTACCATAAATGCTGACGAAGATGTTGATCTTCGCAACATCATTGGTAACATCAATAGCAGTGAATAAAGTGTCTAGGAAGTTAGAACCATTTTAACAACAGCTTGGACTTTGGGTAGTTGTGCTAAACTGTGACGTTGGTCTGTCTATTTTATTCCTGGCCACTCAGCCATGACGTTTTGAAATCAACAAGAGTTGTCTGGCTTTTGAGGAAAGACTATGCAATCGGTGCATATTTCGCTAGAAACCGCGTCATTTTAAACTTGTTTTGACGCAAGAAATAGAAAGCTACGCCCTAATGAAAGTCCAAGTTCTTGTTAAAATGGTTCTAACGTCTCAAGTTCAATCTGGACAACGTTTATCACACCTTGTCTCTTCCTTCTGTCGCCATTATGCAGCCTCTTCTTCCACTGCCTAATCTTTATCATTGCTCCTATCTCACCATCAACCACAGCATTACTTACAACAATTAACTGATCGAAATTTCATGCAGAATGGAAGGGTACATTTAGAACAGTGTTGAACTTTGTTTTACTCTTTATTCCAAAACATTCATATTTGAAACTTGCTGAAGCTATTGCTTGGTGATGTGTTTAATCCTTCTTATATTTAACAATTTAGAATGTTTTGTGCAATATTGAGTTCTACATGTTAATGTTGACTGTTATATTTTTAGTTAACATATGTTTAACATAATTATCGTAAATCTGTGATACTTTACATCCGTTTCATGTTAACTTATAGAATGCTACTGACAATATGTTAAATGTTGAAATTCATTATTTGTTTTCTACATATATTAGAAGATGTGAATGTGTAACATTTCCTGACTAATTATTTCATAACATAAAAGTTTTTCCAATCAGTTAGAGTAATTATATAACTATTATGGACTTCATTGTTGGTCGATATGTGGTTATATGGACCAATGTAAAGTGATATCGACCGAAGACACAGAAAATGATATCGACCGAAGATATCACTTGACATGGGTCCATATAACCACATATCGACCTACCATGAAATCCATTATGTATTGTATAATATATCTTATAAATAAAGATTTTTTTAAAATATACTTTTAAAACAATTACTCTAGTTATTCGTTTAGAAAAAAAAGAGCCTGAGGTTGAAGTGATTGATCTGGTGGGAGTACAAACAGGTAAAATCATTGACCCCCAATTTTTTTTTAAATTCTACATAGTGTTAAAAACAACTGACCAAACCAATTTTATTCAAATTTCAAGGGTAATAGCTATACAGTATTTAGATGCAGAGTTCAATTACAAAACCCTATTGACGTATTTTTAAATTAATTTGCGGATATTAAAGCCATATGAAATTTGAAATATTTTTATTTTATTTTTAATATTTGTTAGACTCAATCAAGCCAGAAGATAAAT
Source organism: Magallana gigas (assembly GCF_963853765.1). Taxonomy (NCBI): domain Eukaryota; kingdom Metazoa; phylum Mollusca; class Bivalvia; order Ostreida; family Ostreidae; genus Magallana; species Magallana gigas. The sequence continues at coordinate 30,659,943 of NC_088862.1, forward strand.
ATATCAGGAGACCTAGAGGGGTCCAAGAAAATGAAGATAACTTAATTCATAGATATATGTACGAGGACTCTAAAACCATGACTAGAAAAAAAGAAGAACTCAAGGATTTAAGGTACTGTGGTGTCATCAATGTTGGTTGAATATATGTACCGATTTTCGTGGATTTCATTGTTAAGTTGATCCTTGAAATTAAGGTATCTCACTACACCTACACTTATACTTTTTAGGACACTACGTCACAAGATGGCGATTGAAATGTTTTGTTAACTGTTTATATCGTTCGATTGGGTTGTATAACGTCGTAGCTCAGTGGTTAAAGTATTGGGCTTCTGAACCGCAGATCATGAGCTCGAATCCGCGTGGAACTTTTGTTCATGTTAACTGAGGCAATTTTTGAAAATGTAATTTTTCATCCAAAATTGCACATTTTTTTTGCCTACTAGACTTAAATACTCCTTATCCACTATGATATCTATCATAGTCAAGTAATTTTCTGCTGATTTAAGAAAATATTTTACGGTGTAGTGAACCACCTTAAATGTGCATTGAAGTGCAAGTCTATTATAATTGTGTATTGATAGGGTCATTGGCCTCGAATTTACGTATCCTTGAAACGGTGATTTTCACTTTATCAATGAACATTGACACCCTTGAATAAAATTGAAGGATTAAAGGTATCTGATGAAATTGGAAAATTTAAATTTGAATTTGGTTGATTTTAAAGATATTACGTTTAACAAAATAAGCATTTTATTTAATTAATTAAAAAATTTACCAGTAATAGTCGTACAATTTTAATTTTCAATCAATAAGCAATTTCTAAGTAAGTTATTTCGATAGTAAAATCATCAGCCTCTCGTAAAAAACTTGTCTTTATATTTATTTCATATGCTTTTATGGAAATGTTAATATTTCTAAATTGGCATAATCATATGGGTGGTTATATGACTGGTAAAAGGGAATTAGGAATTACAAATCCTCAGCACCCGTGTTGAATTTTTCAAATCAATAAATGTATGAATTAGAAGCAATTCACCTCAGTTATATATTTTTTAAAAGGACTGCCAGCTAATAAGTGTTCAAAATGTATTTTAATAAATGTCTTTTGATGCTAGTGTTCGATAAAAAGCGCGGTTAAATATTTGATCATTCATATATTTTACAGAACAAACCAAGGGTTAAGGTTTGCCCTAAAGAAACTACAGGCTGCTTATGACGAAATGAAGACCGAGGAGACAGACAAATCAAAGAAATTGAAGAAACTACATACTGATTATGAAAATCTAAAGACTGAGGAGACAGAAAAATCAAAGACATTAAAGAAACTACAAACTGGTTATGACGAACTAAAGACTGAAGAGACAGAGAAATTAAAGAAACTACAGGCTGATTTTGACAAACTAAAGACCGAAGAAACAGAAAAATCAAATAAATTAAAGAAACTACATACTGATTATGAAAAACTAAAGACTGAGGAGACAGAAAAATCAAAGACATTAAAGAAACTACAAACTGGTTATGACGAACTAAAGACTGAAGAGACAGAGAAATTAAAGAAACTACAGGCTGATTTTGACAAACTTAAGACCGAGGAGATAGAAAAATCAAATAAATTAAAGAAACTACATACTGATTATGAAAATCTAAAGACTGAGGAGACAGAAAAATCAAAGACATTAAAGAAACTACAAACTGGTTATGACGAACTAAAGACTGAAGAGACGAAGAAATTAAAGAAACTACAGGCTGATTTTGACGAGCTAAAGACCGAGGAGACAGAAAAATCAAAGAATTTAAAGAAACTACAAACTGATTATGACAAACTAAAGACTGAAGAGACAGAAAAATTAAAGAAACTACAGGCTGATTTTGACAAACTAAAGACCGAGGAAACAGAAATATCAAAGAATCTACAGCCAGTACAGGAGCCGTCCCTGCAGATAAATTACGGCGAGCAATTAGCTAAACAGGATCTAAAGGGGCTAGAGGGAAATGTGGTAATTAACTACATACATATAATACAGACAATGTGTGTGTGTGTGTGTGTGTGTATGTGTGTGTGTGTGTGTGTGTGTGCATTGAATGCCTATTTTGGGATTTTGTCGATCCAGAGTGGTGAAAACAAAGAAGATGGGGGAATAAGATGGCGCAAATGCCGATTCGATTTAGTAGTGAATACAATTTTGAATTTATTTTTTTTCCCAATTGAATCTATTCAAATATATTATAATACAAGTTTGCAAAAGCACAAATTCTAACTATTAATATATTTAACAAAAGATAAGAAAAGAAATATTGCCAGAAATGTTTGCGGTATCGAACCCATATCATAAAAACCCAAGGTATATAAGGTTAGCTTATGTCAGGGACTCTATCCACTGAGCCATTTCAGACACAACAAAGCTGGCAGTTTAAATACCGGTATTATGTTACTTTGACATAAAATAAGTACATAGCAGTAAATGTATATAGAGCAGGCCAAACATTATCTAAAGTGGCTAGAGGAGACAGTGGTTAGTACCTGTACAATACAAACGTTATAAATAAAATAAGGTAAGCTGTAACTGTGTTTGGAGTAGGCAAAACAATATTAAGAGTAATTCATTCTTATATTCATTTTATCATTCTCAGGCCAAAGAGCTGCAGACCCTTCACAGCTTAAGGAATCTGTTTGTAGAAGACTTACAGAACCGTGTTAGAAAGGTGAGCTGATGTCAAGAATTTAATGGTAACTGGCTTACATCTGAATTTTAACTTAGGTCCAAAAATCTGCACTTTTAAGACTTTAACAAATACATTTCAATCGTTATTGTCTTTTTAAAAAATATATTTGTAACATGTTTAAATGTTTTTGAGCATTTTAAATTTCTTCAAGCTTTTCTACAGTCAGTCAAAAATTATTTGTTTTAATATTTACAACTGACACCAAATGAAATGATTCGTTTTGTTTGTTTACAACAGTCAGCCAATAAGATGATCTGTTTTAATTTGTTTACAACAGTCAGCCAATAAGATGATTTGTTTTAATTTGTTTACAACAGTCAGCCAATAAGAAAGAGGATGAGGATGATGATGACACAGGAGGAAGCATTGCACAGAAACAGAAGATATCATTCCTAGAGAGCAACCTGGAACAGCTGACCAAAGTCCACAAACAGGTGAGTTAATTATTCTAAATTTATACACAAGTAACTCCTTGTACAATTAATTAATGCTAAATAAAAAACAACACTAGTAAATACCCAGGAACAAGCAACACCGATATTTCGGTATTAAATGTAAATTGTATCACAGTACAATAACGCTTTGCAAGATTTCGAGGATAGTGACACTCTTGAATAGCTTTATACAATACCTGTCACATGGTATTTGCATGGTATTTGCACGATTCTATAGCTATATATATAAAGTTAGAGTCATTTCAGTAGAGCCAGTCGTTGTCTTCGACCACTGTTGTAAAAATGATTTGGAAATTGGTTAGGGAATTTTGAAGAAATTAGAGCTCCGTTTATGAATTGGAGGAAGTTTATGGGTCTAATAAGGTATTTTATGAGACAATTCGTGAAAAAAGATATTAATGACTCGCACAGAGTCCGACGAAGATGTAGCAAAATATGGGTGACCTGTTACTGCAACAGGCAAGTCAAATGTTTCAAAGGTCATGAAAATAATTGAAAGTGATGACAGATACACAATTCGTGATACTTCTAAAGCTTTGGCATATTACTATCGCGGGTACATGCCAATTTGAAGCGTATTCTGAAAGTATGAAAGGCCAAATTCAATCAAAGACAATTTGCAAATATTGTTAGTGGTGATGAAACATGAGTTCACTTAATATTCGAACAAGTAAGAGAAATTAGAAACAATACATGGCCAACTTAACAAGGTAGAAGTCTTGTAGTTGCAAAGAAACAAACATAAATTCTGCTGTCGAAGGGAGTATTGATACAAGTCGATTACTGAGATGTTATACAAAAAAGCTCAATACCTACTACTAGTATATAATTATAAACGACATGTTACGTCGGCGTGTTTGTTTACTTTATGATAATGCTCCATCACATGCATCTGAGCTTGTGAAGCAATTTTTGAAATAGCAGAAGTTTATTGTCTTGCCACCCCCCCCCCCCCCTTTACTCTCCAGATCAAGCCTATGCGACTTTTTCCTTTTTCCAAAACTTACAAAGTTCTCATTTGGTCGTCGTTACAAGTCCCGAGAAGCCCTCAGCTCAGCCTTCAGTCAGATGTCTCCGAGTTCTACCGAAATCAGCGTACCATTACGCAATTCCCAAATGAATTCAGAGATTGAAATTACGTATTTAATACCACGGAGATTACTTTGAAAGATTTCACTATTTGAGATATATCGTACAATACACGTTTTATATCAAACAACCCTCGAACAAATTTAAATAAAATCTAGACCTTATTTGATGGTGAAAAGATCACAGGATTGTTCGCAATTTGCAAGAAAAAAAACCAAGAGGTTCATATGTCTTTACGGTTACTTGAGTATCATAGCACAAACTCATTGAATGTCATATATGCACTTCATCAAGCTTCATACTAGAGTCTTCACGTAGCCCAGAGAGCCAAAAAAACCACATAAATTATGGGTATATCTCCCCCTCCCCCACCTGAGATCTTGCCACAATCACTTTTGGACTGAAAGCTACGAATTTAATATAATAATAAATGTGCAAAAACTGAATATTGAAAAGGTAAAAAACTCAGATGATAAATCAGATGAACTAAAAAAACGAAAAGAAACACAACGCATCACTTGTATGTGATGAAGCAATGAAACATTTTTTTTTCATTCTGAATCAGCTTGTGTGGGATAACACAGACCTGCAGTATGAACTTTTTAAGAAGGAGGGCAGACTGCGAGCCACAATGGAGAGAACGAAATCCCTGGAGACCGCGCTAAAGGAGGCCAAGGAGGGTGCCATGAGAGACAGGGAGCGGTAAGGAATTGTGGTTAATAGGGTGAATGAAACAGCGCTGTGGGTAAAAGGAGAGAGCCGCGAGAGGATAAGAGGTACATGTAGGGAATCGAGGGTAATAGGGAAAATAAAACAGCATTGTTGGTACAAAAGGACTGAGCCTTGATGAGAGACAGAAAAAGGTAAGAAATTGTGGGTAATAGGGAGAATGAAACAGTATTGTGAGAAAAAGGATTGAGCCGTGAGAGACAGAAAAAGGTAAGGAATTGTGGGTAATAGGGAGAATGAAACAGTATTGTGAGAAAAAGGATTGAGCCGTGAGAGACAGAAAAAGGTAAGGAATTGTGGGTAATAGGGAGAATGAAACAGTATTGTGAGAAAAAGGATTGAGCCGTGAGAGACAGAAAAAGGTAAGGAATTGTGGGTAATAGGGAGAATGAAACAGTATTGTGGATAAAAATAAATTGTTGGGAGAGCCGTGAGAGGTACATGTAGGAAATCGTGGGTAATAGGGAAAATAAAACAGCATTGTTGGTAAAAGGATTGAGCCTTGATGAGACAAAGAAAGAGGAAAGGAATTGGGGGTTATCGGGGAAATAAAACAGTATTGTGAGAAAAGGGATTGAGCCGCGAGATTCAGAAAAAGGTAAGGAATTGTGGGTAATAGGGAAAATTAAACAGCATTGTGGTTGAAAGGAGGGTGCAATGAGAGACAGGAAGAGGTAGGGAACTGTGGATATTAGCCTGAATAACACAGTGGTAGTGTTTTCAATATTCTTCCTTTCATCTAACAGTTGGTAACAGGGCACCCATCTAGAGACTTTGGGTTGTAAGAATTACGGTATGAACATAATTGTATTCCAACAGACAAGAATTGCTGATAGAGAAAAGAAACGTTTAATAATTCATGTTATTTTCTTTTAAACATGACAGATACCAACATGAGGTGGACAGAATAAAGGAAGCAATCAGACAAAAGAATCTCGCCAGGCGGGGCCATGCCGCTCATGCACTGTCGGCACCGATTGGTAACACACACACACAAGCGCGCGCTTTTTTTCTTTCTTTTTCTCTCACTTTGGAATATCGGCTAGAGTGCTATTGTTATCTTGAAGATCATATATATATATATATATATATATATATATATATATATATATATATATATATATATATTTTTGTTTTCCCTCAGACTGAAATGTCAGATTTTCATTGGATTAAACATGGCACGTGATTGCCTCATATATCTCTATGTAGGTTCTGTGAGGATTAATATTAGGCAATATGGCCGTCATTGGCCGCCGCCTCACCTACTCATCTCGATATTTCATATTATTTAACACAGAAATCGTGTTCAGTAAGTCATTAAAATATTTAGAGTAGTGGCCCTTTGGAATTATTTTTAAATTAGAGTAGTTGCCCTTTTGAATATTGACGTCACATTGTTGTGTCTGGAGCAGAACAAAATGGCAGCGTCTAAATTTGCTCAAATCTCTGCAGAGGTTTAAAATTGAATAGCAACAAAACATTGTAAGTAATGTAACCGTTCTTGGACGAATAAAACAAAACACCAAGACGATTGTAGGGTTCTATATTATATATTCTGAGCGTTACGTCGCATTAATCGTTTCACCCTAAAACAATACATAAAACATATAAGCACACCACTATAACAACACAAACATTATAGACATCACAAACATGTATAACATACATTTACTTATAGGTCAATTATATCGCTTTACATTTAATCGCAATACACGATAAATCTGAATTTTATGTTAAATAATATTTCCAACTCTTAGAAACATCACTCTAATATATAGATTATATGAAAACTATTTACAATAATGAATTTCAACAGATAGTTACCAATTTATGGAACTAGGTGCACGACACTGCATATACGTAGTATCAATCAGCGGATCAGGCTCATTATATGACTTGACCTATTTATAATTTATACAATATATATAAGATCTTGTCTACTATGCAATTAAATATATAAGACATATACTGCTCACTGATATTTACATTGCACTGTATTCAAAACGTTCACTCTACACACTCATACTTATATATTAACTTTATTTATTTATTTTAATCTAGTTTAGAATTGTATTCATTTAAAGAATTATGTTTTAAAAGAATAACTTACAGGTCTGAGTCTGTATGCTTTGTCTCAGTCTGAAACACACCTGTCTGGCTAGAAGTCTTGGTTGCAATTAAAGAATTACAGAACCAGAATACAAAAGAATATCTCCCGCCAAACTCTATCAGTAGTGACCAATACTGACCAATCACAAACCGTAAATATAAAAATACCTATCTTCAAATGGAATAATCCAAACCACTGAAATAAATAACCTCAACGGACTATACCATTATTTATAATAGGGGTGTTTAAGTTTACACACACTTGTTAGTATTAGTGCAGCGCAAAGAGTGAAAGATGGAAAAAAATGAATGAATACCGGTAACTAATACTAAAAATAAAACTAAGTCAAACTATCACAGTAATATGGGTGAAGCAAAGATTTTTAAAGCGTATTTGAAAGGTGGTATTGATAATTTTGAAGAGTTTAAATGAGTTTAATTGGACAAGAAGAAAGGCATCTTGTACATGGCTTTGCGTAGATCACCGCTATTTGTGAATGAATATGTCGCTTGATAGTCCTCGGGAAAACAAAACACTAATAAGGTTAGTTACTGACTCACTACGGAAATATATTGGGTTGATCAATCTCATAGATGGCGAGGCGATGGAGGACAGACTGCGAGCCACAATGGAGAGAACGAAATCCCTGGAGACCGCGCTAAAGGAGGCCAAGGAGGGTGCCATGAGAGACAGGGAGCGGTAAGGAATTGTGGTTAATAGGGTGAATGAAACAGTGCTGTGGGTAAAAGGAGAGAGCCGTGAGAGGATAAGAGGTACATGTAGGGAATCGTGGGTAATAGGGAAAATAAAACAGCATTGTTGGTAAAAGGATTGAGCCTTGATGAGACAAAGAAAGAGGTAAGGTATTGTGGGTTATCGGGGAAATAAAACAGTATTGTGAGAAAAAGGATTGAGCCGTGAGAGACAGAAAAAGGTAAGGAATTGTGGGTAATAGGGAAAATTAAATAGCATTGTGGTTGAAAGGAGGGTGCAATGAGAGACAGGAAGAGGTAGGGAACTGTGGATATTAGCCTGGATAACCCAGTGGTAGTGTTTTCAATATTCTTCCTTTCATCTAACAGTTGGTAACAGGGCACCCATCTAGAGACTTTGGGTTGTAAGAATTACGGTATGAACATAATTGTATTCCAACAGACAAGAATTGCTGATAGAGAAAAGAAACGTTTAATAATTCATGTTATTTTCTTTTAAACATGACAGATACCAACATGAGGTGGACAGAATAAAGGAAGCAGTCAGACAAAAGAATCTCGCCAGACGGGGCCATGCCGCTCATGCACTGTTGGCACCGATTGGTAACACACACACACAAGCGCGCGCTTTCTTTCTTTCTCTCTCTCTCACTTTGGAATATCGGCTAGAGTGCTATTGTTATCTTGAAGATCACACATATATATATATATATATATATATATATATATATATATATATATATATATATATATATTTGTTTTCCCTCAGACTGAAATGTCAGATTTTCATTGGATTAAACATGGCACGTGATTGCCTCATATATCTCTATGTAGGTTCTGTGAGGATTAATATTAGGCAATATGGCCGTCATTGGCCGCCGCCTCACCTACTCATCTCGATATTTCATATTATTTAACACAGAAATCGTGTTCAGTAAGTCATTAAAATATTTAGAGTAGTGGCCCTTTGGAATTATTTTTAAATTAGAGTAGTTGCCCTTTTGAATATTGACGTCACATTGTTGTGTCTGGAGCAGAACAAAATGGCAGCGTCTAAATTTGCTCAAATCTCTGCAGAGGTTTAAAATTGAATAGCAACAAAACATTGTAAGTAATATGGGTGAAGCAAAGATTTTTTAAGCGTATTTGAAAGGTGGTATTGATAATTTTGAAGAGTTTAAATGAGTTTAATTGGACAAGAAGAAAGGCATCTTGTACATGGCTTTGCGTAGATCACCGCTATTTGTGAATGAATATGTCGCTTGATAGTCCTCGGGAAAACAAAACACTAATAAGGTTAGTTACTGACTCACTACGGAAATATATTGGGTTGATCAATCTCATAGATGGCGAGGCGATGGAGGACAGACTGCGAGCCACAATGGAGAGAACGAAATCCCTGGAGATCGCGCTAAAGGAGGCCAAGGAGGGTGCCATGAGAGACAGGGAGCGGTAAGGAATTGTGGTTAATAGGGTGAATGAAACAGCGCTGTGGGTAAAAGGAGAGAGCCGTGAGAGGATAAGAGGTACATGTAGGGAATCGTGGGTAATAGGGAAAATAAAACAGCATTGTTGGTACAAAAGGATTGAGTCTTGATGAGAGCCAGAAAGAGGTAAGAAATTGTGGGTAATAGGGAAAATAAAACAGTATTGTGAGAAAAAGGATTGAGCCGTGAGAGACAGAAAAAGGTAAGGAATTGTGGGTAATAGGGAGACTGAAACAGTATTGTTGGTAAAAGGATTGAACCTTGATGAGAGAAAGAAAGAGGTAAGGTATTGTGGGTTATCGGGGAAATAAAACAGTATTGTGAGAAAAAGGATTGAGCCGTGAGAGACAGAAAAAGGTAAGGAATTGTGGGTAATAGGGAAATTTAAACGGCATTGTGGTTGAAAGGAGGGCGCCATGAGAGACAGGAAGAGGTAGGGAACTGTGGATATTAGCCTGGATAACACAGTGGTAGTGTTTTCAATATTCTTCCTTTCATCTAACAGTTGTAACAGGGCACCCATCTAGAGACTTTGGGTTGTAAGAATTACGGTATGAACATAATATTATTGTATTCCAACAGACAAGAATTGCTGATAGAGAAAAGAAACGTTTAATAATTCATGTTATTTTCTTTTAAACATGACAGATACCAACATGAGGTGGACAGAATAAAGGAAGCAGTCAGACAAAAGAATCTCGCCAGGCGGGGCCATGCCGCTCATGCACTGTTGGCACCGATTGGTAACACACACACACACACACACACACAAGCGCGCGCTTTCTTTCTCTCTCTCTCTCTCTCACTTTGGAATATCGGCTAGAGTGCTATTGTTATCTTGAAGATCACACACACACATATATATATATATATATATATATATATATATATATATATATATATATATATATATATATATATATATAATCGACTTGGAATATTTAAACAATAAAATGTTTGTTTTTTGTGATTCATGCTGGTATTTTTTTAAGTAGTTAGCAATGAAGAAAAAACCGTGATAACGGGTTATATAATTTTTTTCTGCTGTGATCGCTACTCTCATAGCCTAGATGAATCACTAAAAAAGCATTTCATTGTTTATATTTACATGTACCTTTTTTTAGCTCACCTGAGCTGAAAGCTCAAGTGAGCTATTCTGATCACATTTTGTCCGTCGTCCGTCTGTCCGTCCGTCTGTCCGTCTGTAAACTTTTTACATTTTGAACTTCTTCTCTAAAACCGCTTATCCAATTTCAACCAAATTTGGCACAAAGCATCTTTATGGGAGGGCGAATATTAATTGCAGAAATAAAAGTCCGATCTGTTTTCAAAGCGGAGAAAACCTTGAAATTGTAGAAAAAGGGGTTGCATTTTTAAAAATCTTCTTCTCAAGAACTACCGAGGCAAATTCAACGTATTTTAGGATATATTATCCTTATGGGAAGGAAAATATTAATTGCAAAAATTAATGAACAGTGCGACATTTAAGTCCGGACATGACAAAGTCCGGGCTTTTAGCTACCATTTCCATTGGACATAGCTTACTTTTGTTTATATATCTTGGTGGGACATTTTCCTTTGATCCTATCATGTCAGCATGAATGTACACATTGCTCTAGTTTTCTTGTAATTGTCTCTCAAATATCAAAATCCCATGGGATTTTGGTGGGATTTTTCATCCCATCTCAAACCCCACTAAAATCCCATGGGAGAAAAAAATCTTTGTGGGATATAAACTCCCGTGGGATTTTTTCTCCCATCATTGGTGTTTATAGGATAAATAATCCTCTAAAAGGCTTTTATAGGATTTAAAATCCTATGAATCACCATGTTGGGATATTTTATCCCAGAGGATAAAAAGTCCTCTAAATATATCATCTTGATTGATTGTATATTGGGGTTAACTAAACACTTATGATTCAATTGTCTGATCATATAGTCTAGTAAAAGCAATATTCAAACAACCAATGTATTAATTTATTAGATAATGTCATTATATCCATCTAATGAATTACACGTGCTAAATTATATGTATACCATCAATAACATATTCTTCTTGAAATGACTTAATAGAGCTTATAACAATAAGATCTAACAAATTCTGAGAAAATAAATACCAAGAATTACCAATTCTATTGAATATTAATAAAAGTATTTCTGTTTATGTAAACCCACAAACTCTTATGATTCAATTGTCTGATCATATAGTCTAGTAAAAGCAATACTAGTATTCAAAAAACCAATGTATTAATTTATTAGATAATGTCATTATATCCATCTAATGAATTACATGTGCTAAATTATATGTACTATCGATAACATATTCTTCTTGAAATGACTTAAATTAATAGAGCTTATAACAATAAGATTTAACAAATTCTGAGAAAATAAATACCAAAAATTACCAATTCTATTGAATATTAATGAAAATATTTCTGTTTATGTAAACCCATAAACTCTTACTTTTCACTGCTGCAAGGAGACTCATTTTTGTTTAAAATTTTGATTGATTGATATGATTTGATTTGATACTGTACATCAGGTGAACCGGCATGACCCAAGGAACAAGAAAATATATGATTAATGGGCGGGGATCTCGACTATTTTCAAGATATTTGGGCACTTCCTGTACTGAACTGAACTGAACTTTATTTATTTTACAACGATTGATAAACAAGTTCTACAACTTATATTAATATCTCTCGTTGGCACGGATGTTAGCGCGAGGGGGTCATTGGTGTGGGAAGAAGCCGGAGTACCCGGAGAGAACCCACGTGTCCAAGCGGGCGACCGCCAAACCCTATCACATACGACCTCTGTCGATCACGGGGATCGAACTCGGGTCGCAGCGGTGAAAAGCGAGTGTATTGTCCACTACGCTACCTGGACACCTTCCTGTTCAAACTTCCTGTTCAAAGGGGGGGGGGGGGGAGGGGGGTCATGACCACCCTTGGGGCCCATGACCTATATACTATTTGATGCCCCTTAACACAAATGACAAGAATATAAGTAGTCTGGGGTTGGGGATCTCATAGGAATTTAATGAGATATTTAAATTAGGGCACTTCCTGTGTCAGGGGTAGACGGAACCACCCCCATATGGCCATAACCTTAATATACCATATGATGCCCCATTACACAAGGAACAAGAATATTTATGGTTTAAGGGTGAGGAGTCACGGTTTTTCAAATATTAAGTAATTTCCCATTAACCTGGGGGTTGGGGAATATATATAGTCCCCAGAGATCATATCTATAATGTACCATGTATTGACCATAATTAACACTCAATATATTTAGCATTTGAAAAATCCATGTCAATATCTTTAACGGTTTTCAAGTTATAACCATTTACAATATAGTATATAATTTTTCCCTAAGGATTCAATGTTAGACCCCACCCCTATTTGACCCCCCAAAACTATGGTTGCCCAACCCCAATTTAAAAACAATAAATTCAAAATTTAAAACAGGGTATGCAGGCCTATCATATCCTTGAGTTGTGTACAACTCTGTTCAACCATCTCTGAGAAACGCGATGGACAAGTTCAAAGGCAAGAAAGAAGAAAAAGAAGAAACCGCTTTCAAAAACAATGTCTCCAAACTTCTTTTGGGAGACTTAATTACAAAAGGTACAATGTAAACAATTATTTTTATATGCATACAGAATGAGAGTTTATAAATACTCCCTCTTCGGTTACATGTGTAGAATGGCCACCACTTGAGTAAAATTTGGCCTACCCAGAAAGTTGGAATTTCCTATCCTGATGACAATTTATAGGCTTAAGTTAATTACTGAGATAAGCGATAAAAACAGTTTTTATCAATTTAATCATTAAATTTATAAATCTGCAGTGAAGTTGCTCTCTGGTTTTATGAAATAACATTAAGAAACCTGACTAATTATAAATACCCATTTTTTTTTTATAAGAATATGTCTCTTTCAAATGTAGTAATTACATGTAAACAAATGTAGCTATCATAGTATCAACCTTAAAAACCCAAGTGTATGTATCCTGTGCAAAAGTGATATTTAAGATGTTTTTACATTAGTTAAAAAATCATCTCTCTTCTTTTATTACGCATATACATGTATGATATGTAAAGGTACACTTGACCTTCAAATAACATCTAGCTACTATATTTATGGTACTTCTATTGAATCGAACAAGAATCAACATATTTTTACCCTTTTATTGTATATATGCGTCAAAAATGTAGAAATACATGTAAAAATTGAACATTTTTCATGAAATTCTTATCCATCTCCAGCTACCCTGGTGTGTTTGAATTTTATTTAAATTAAAGGTAGGCATATCATACTTGCAGGTCCTACTGTTTTAGCATGCATATGGTTTATCAAAAGGAGACTAGAAACCAGAATAGATAAGATATTCACTAAATATGATTGTTAAACTTCCATTTTCATGAAAAAAAAAACACATGCAGGATGGCATGTCTAGTTGTGAATAAAAATGCTACAAATCATCCAATTTACCAAAAAAAGAGCAATTTCTGAGCATCAGTGATGATTATTTCAAATATGTGTAAGAAATGACCCTAGAAAATTGCCACAAATTTCATAATATTAGGTAAAATATTTCAAACTATAAATGCTTTTTATGACAATCAAAATAGGGGGAGTGTAATACATGTAAGAGTATTTCTAAGTGATTTGATGCTTTTATCATGGTAATATTATGTAGATGTATGTAGTACTGAATAAGGTTTCTTATTCAAGGAGGTTGAACAACAATTGATGTCTAAAAGATTAAGTTAATATGTTTTACTAAAGGAGAGCCCCATGAATCTGTGTTAAATAGAGGAGTGGGGAAATGGTAGGTTCACTTAAATGGCTATATTTTTCTTAGACCTCAATGGAATTGGCAATATGATGCATATTTTTTCTCAGAATTGCATAAGCTTTCTAATTTCATCTTTTCATAGAATTTTAGTGTAAGTTAAAGAGAGCAAGTCACACAGTTTTGGATAATAATGAGAGTAACTCCCTCCTAAATGATTATTTTTTTTAAAATGAAATATGTTTAAAGATATTAATTGTTCCTCTTGAGTTGAGAATTGTAACTCATTTTTAAAGAAGTGTTCATCCCACGGGTACCTAAGGAAGTTTTTGTCCCATGCTTTTCCTTTATGAAAAAGTAATTGTCCCATGCCTGTTAAATGAACTGGGTCCCATAATAGTGATAAATTTAAGGTTCTCAAAAATTATAGCTCCATCATACAGCCTCAAAACATTAGATTTGCTCATCTGATCGACTTATATTGGAATCATTATTATATGACTGACATTTATTAGTCAAGATTGTTTTAAAATATCTACTGAAGGGCGGATCAGAAGCTGGAACCCATTAATTTCTTAAATAACATTTATTTATTATGCAGTTGTATTATGTTGGTCTCAGTGGTACTTTTATGGATATTGTGAGGTTATACTATAAACACTTAAATGTTTATTCAATAGTTATGTTTCATATTAAATTTTTCCTAATACTCTAATTTAAGCATATTTTATTGAGTAATCAAATGGATTAGGCAACAGGCAAAGCCTATATAAACCCTCTCCAAAATAAAAAGTCAAGAAGTGGTGTTATAAAATAATCATAGAATATAGTATAATATAGTATGTAGTATAATTTACCAGTTTACAGAGTGATATGTTATTGATATATTTGTATACAAAACAAAGGATAATTGGATAATAAATAATAAGCTTGACTTTTGTCATATGATGATAAATTAACTTGTTGTTTAGCATATACATGAACACATTCATTCCTACATTTATAAACCCATCACCTCATTCATTCATACCGATAGACAGACATAGAATATTGGTCCTAATACTCTGCTCAATGAGCTTAAATAATTAGCTCTGAATACATACATGTATTTTTAACCAGTGAACCCTAATGTTCAACAACTCTCTCTCTCTCCCCTAATGAATGATTTCGGTTTGTTTCAAAGTTAATTAATATGAACATGATTATATATACGGGGTTTGTTTTCTTTCTCTCGATTCTCTGAAAATTTTTGGCCATAGGTTTTAAAGGATTAATTCTGATTTTTAACTTGCAGTTACCTACATGTAGTACTTAATTATTTCTGATCGACTTCTTCTATTCATTGACAAGATGTTTTAGTAACTAAAAGCCTTGTATTTATGTTACTCATTATTTACTGAAGTTGTTGTCTTTCTGGGCAGTCATATGGTATATCATGTACATGAATATTGTTGTTTGACAATACACTTATTAAAATGTACATGTAGTAGTGTAACAAGGACTATTCATAAAACCACAATGTCTATTCTAGATGATGTAGATATACTGGCAGCCTATGGAAATATGCCCCCATGTACTTCATGTACCGGTATATATTAACTCATATCAGTAAACAGCAGTTAGAACATGAACTAAGATGGCAAATGGATATCCACATTAAATACTCCTAAATTAAGAACATAAAAACTATCAAAGGAAAATTCTTGCCTAGAAAATTATACATCTCAATGAACATTCCTAAACATATTGTTAGCTAGATCAACAATAGCACAGTTTTGATGTGGGGTACTACCCCTGAAAATAGAGACTGCACCATTTCAGGGTGAACTTGTCTAGACTGAGTGCACATGAAAACTCTGTAGATGAAATACATGTAGAGGACACATTCCAATTTCTTCTGAAATGAACTTAGATTACAGTCTCAGAAGAAAACTTTTATTTTAAAAAGAAAAAGAAAAATTTTATACACATGTATAATTAATATTATTCGAAGAATATAAGTTGATATATGAGTTTACTTTGTAATAGGAGTAGTAAAATAATTTGACTATAACAATAGAAACGGTTCCTGACAAAAGTCTTCACTCCTAAGTTGATATATGAGTTTACTTTGTAATAGGAGTAGTAAAATAATTTGACTATAACAATAGAAACGGTTCCTAACAAAAGTCTTCACTCCCCCCCCCCCCCCCCCCATGAGAGAATACAACAGTGCACAGTCTATAATAGACATGATGCCAGACTATATAATGTTTTTTAAAATGTTGCCAATTGTACTAATGACAAAATTAAAATATGGTTCTGTTCATATTACTTATAAATATTTCCTTAAAATGAAACAATACAAGTATAGTAACAAAACTGTATTTAAACGTTATCAATTTAGATCAATGCATATAGTTTTAGGAATGCAATGATTTGTATTACATTGACTATATATGATAATATACTTTTTCAACATTTTATTACTTGCACATTCATTTCATTTATAATATCTTTTTAATAACTTTTAAATATTGTGTTGATGTCAATTACAAATAAGCTTTACATGTAGCATCAAAAGTCTTTGTTGTGTTCATTATGAATTCCTTATAGATAAGTCAACTGACCAAGGAGACACATTCTGTGTATACCTAATAACTATCCTATTGTCCTAAAGCATCTACCAATTTACATGGCAGTATCTACAGGTGTCAGTCTGTGTATATTAATTAGCACCCTATTGTTCTACAAAGAATGGAGATATACACGTGTAAGACACGTGCGAGCAGAAACCAGATTGAACAGAAACACGTGACACAGGTGAACTCGCTTGGGGCTAAAATTGGGTGAAGAAAATAAATAAGAACAAACATGTACTTACTGCTCATGATAACAAAATTATTCCCCTCGTTTTTCTTCACTCCACTTCCGAGTTTTGGAAACTGTGAACCAGTTTATCAAGTTGCATGATAAAATGGAAATTTGGCACATACAAGGAGTGAATTGTGAATCTTTAGATTAATTTTGGAGTGTTTTTCATCCATTTTTAAGGTTCTTATTTTTTTTTTACTGGAAGTTCAGAAGCGAGAAAGTTTTCACCGAACACTGTCTTATCATTAAGGTCTTCCGTCTCCACGAAACAAACACAGTTTTTATTACGTGAATGTAAACATTATTAACCAATTTTGTTAACTTTAATCGTTACTAGCAATATTAATGAATTATTTAATTTATTAATCAGATAGCTTTTGGCATAAGATATTTACGTGGATCAATGCGACATATATCATTTATTTTTAAGTAAATGGTAGTTGTTTTGCCATTGAGACACCAACGTGCCTGGTTTTGCTAATCCCGTTACAATGCTATCCCGAAACGAAGATTATTATATTCACATTTTGCCAATCAATACAAGTGTGCGTAAGTTTTAAAACACTGTTAATTATCGGGCTTCTTAACCTGTATTAAACGGGATCCCACAAACTTGGGCTGATCATTCAATTAAATTATTTCGTGTAAATCCAAGTTAAATGCAATACATGCGTGATTTTGAGCATCATTTTCAAGACATGAATAAGTGCTTCGGCTATAATGAAAAAATATCATTGGTTTCTAATTAGAACGTATAAATGATCATGAATTTCAAAGCTAATGCTAAGCTGAGTATCAAAAGTAAATCTAAACCGGCAGTGACAAAACGCGTATCATTGACCGGACGGACCCCCTTGAAAATTCAAATATACATGAAGAAATATCGAAAATATGCCTCTGACCCCCTGGCAAACTAAATTGTCACTCCGAACCCACCCCCCTCCCCCCCCTCCCCAAGGAAAAAAAGCTGGATCGGTGCATTCCGTGTCCATAGCACCGGTGATACATATATATACATAAATGTCCCTGGTAGTACATGTACTATAAAACATCGAAATGTAATTATTCAAGTTTTGAATAAAGAATCATAACAAGGGGTGAAATACTCTATATTTTTAAGAATATATTATTCCGAAGAAAAAATTAGCTTCACTTTAATCGAATTTCAGTTTATTTCCTATTCAATAAGATAGCCTTACCTTATATTTAAAATAAAAGCCTTTACAACTAAAGCGAGAGTGGCGCAGTGGCTGCGCGGAGGGCGGTGTAAGTAGTACTATTGTACTATTGTACTAGCGTGGGATCAAATCACGTTCGCGGCGCTGATTTTTCCCCAAAATTTCTTCATAGTTAATACTTTATAATTTAGAGCAAAATTAATGACAAAATTAATCACTAGCTAATCAAGTTGAGTGAAAACAAAAATCTAGACAAAATCCACTGACTTGTGATTGACTTGTGATGTGTACACATTGACCTTCTCGATATACATGTACATACAAAACGACATAAATACAAAAAATACAAACAGATATACAAAGCAAATATATAGGAATTGGTGAATAATATATTTACTAATTCAGCATCACAAATAAAGATCTATGAAATGGAGTATTTACGGCATGAATGCTATCAGTTTGATATTATTGAAAATTATTTGTTCTACTTACATAATATAATTATAGTTAAGGCGACATATTTAACATTATTTGATTAATTTGCTTATTCAACATGCGGAAAAGAGGTAACGAGATCAACAGGAAGGGAATTACCTTAAAAAGCTTTACAAAATAAATACCATTTTGCAGTAAAAAATTACAAAAAATTGATAGAGCTCTGATGTTTTGACGTATCTAGTTATTTTAAGTATTGTAGATTTAGAAATTTGTATCCGTAATTATTTTGGCACAATCAAGTTTCTTTTTAGGGATTTTGGCTATTCTCGTCGCCTTTTTTACCGATGATTACGATATCTTAAATGCTTGCATGGACAGATTGATGTTCATTATTCAGTTGCTGATTACATAATCTCCCTTCACACACGAATGACCCGAGACGATGTCACCGGTAAACTAACGAAGCTACTGCTCCAGACACGTGTGTGTCTGGGGTATGTATACACATGGTACACGAGTCTGGAGAACAAAGAGGAGGTTTCACACCTCTAGACTGGTAAATTGATTTGTGTATAATTAGCTACTCAATTATTATAGCTAAAACATAAATTAAATTAGACTGTGTAAAATAAGCATTCATTAGATAATACACGGGTATAGTCCGTCAATCAGTGGTTAAAGAATCATGCATGAGACTATCAAAAAGAAACTAATGTTCAAAATATGCCTTAATTGTTACTTATCTTATCATTTAAAAAATGACAAAACTCACAATTCAGCAATTTAAACCTTGTTTAAAAAATGCAATCAAGTAATAATGAAGTAATAATTTCGGAAGTAATTACGTCCCTGGTCTTAATTTCTTGTCCAATAAAGAACACCTTTCTTTCGAGCGCTATAGTCAGCAATTTAACTCCAAATAGCTTAAATTAAATTGTTATACTAACACCGAATCATTATTAAAACTGAAAGAAACTTTAACATATCTTGACAAAGGATGTAAATAAGTGTAAAATAAAATTCCATTATCGTATTTTCAAAGAAGTTACGAGACAAACTTCATCATGCAGCCATCTTGGACTTAAATTTCGCCTTGATCCATTAATAATCCCTCGATTGTTTGTTAAAATGTGCATGCTATTTTGATTGTTAATAGTCCGAAATCAATATTAAAATGAATAATCGGGCAATATTGATGTAATATCGGGCAGGTAGCATCGATTTTGATTGCCCCCCCCCCCCACAATTCAAAAAGGATGCTACCTGCCTGAAATTACGTCTCAGACTCATCCAAAAAATCTTGACAAGCAAGCAAAAAAATAAAAAATAAAGGGGAAATTGAAATCTTAAATATCCTTATTCGTGGGGGGCGGAGGGGGGGGGGCGGGAGCTGGCGTGGTATATATCTGTAACTTCGATTTCACTCTTAATTTCCTTAATTAATACTTACATACTCCCCCAAAAAGTGTGTGTGGGGGGGGGGGGAGAGGCTCCATGATAATTCAATTTTTTATATGTAAACATGGTAATTGCAAGCTCCCCCCTCCCCCCCCCCCCCCCCCCCGATGCTACGTGCCTGAATTTTATGTCTCATACGAGGAATAGACCCCCCACGTTACCTTTTACAAAAAAATATTTCAAAAAATATTTCTTATAACAACAGTGCCTTGATTGATTGTCAATTTGCTACATAGGATACACATGTGATGCAAAATGTGTCACACATTTGACTAAATTCATGAAGCAAACGTTAACAAGTTTCCAAATTCGGCATTTTTGTTCAATAAAATATGGGTTTAAACTCAAACAACATCAATTTAGTCATTCAGGGTCGATAAAAAAAAAATGTTCATATATAGAAAATGCAATGCAAGAAAACAAACAGTTTTCATACGATATTCTTGTTTCTCATATTATGACCCAGTGACGCCACAGTTCATCCCGCGCCAAATCGGCTTGATTAAAAATCGTTCTGAAGGTGTGAAATCGGGTTTCCCCCAAATATCTCGAAAAGTACTCATGCGACCGCAGTTAAATTTTCAGGATGTTTTCACATATAGATCTCCATCATATCAAAAATTGACCGCACTTTACATGTAGGTAGTCTAGATACCGTTTGTCCCTGGTGTACTTTAAAGCAGTACTTAAGCAAGCAAATAATGAGGAGAGAGAGAGAGAGAGAGAGAGAGAGAGAGAGAGAGAGAGAGAGAGAGAGAGAGAGAGAGAGAGATTTCAAAAAATAAAATGAAACATTTGGTAAATGGTTAATGGTTAATTCATACATAATTTCTTTTATAGGGAAATAATATTGTAACCCGTTAATTGAATTTGAAACAAAAATTTCACTTTTGTGTTATCCTAGAACCGTTCATCTCGGATTTAATTACAGGTAACAAGTCTTAAACAGTCGGGGATATAATTACATGTATATATAAAACGAACCACCGAGGGATAAGAATTTTAATCAAGGTGACAGTCTGGCAATTAACGGGTTGATGTATGCAACATTGCCACCTTTGATCTTCTGTACTATGTATGTGCATGTATTTTTAAAATACACTTATTTGATATACTGTTACTTACACGTATGCAGGTAATGTACACAAGTACAGAAACTCGCTCAAGCTGAGCTCGGTGCAACCAACCAATAGAAATAGCTATGTGAAATTTATTAAACTTAGCGACAATTTGAAGTCTTGTTACCTTCTTACATGTATCAAAACAACAACAATCACATTGAAAAAAAACCCCAAACAGTCTCACTATAATGACTTAATCAAACTACAAAACTTGATACAGTTATTTAAGCATGATTTTGAACTCAATATAAAACATTTTTTTTTCAAAGGTTATATTTTACTCTCTTTTATTAAAAAAAATCCGTACAATGGGTAACAATGCGGCGTAGATAATCGCCGTTATTGACGATGTGGTTCTTGTTCTGTGCACCTGACTCCATGAAACATGATATGAGATTGTCCTAGTATTCCGAATTCTTTTAAAAGGGGGGGGGGGGGGAGGGGGGGGGGGTGTATTTAACAATCGGGTTCGCAATTCAACATAATTATTACACTCCAAGATGGAAACTGGGAACATTGAGAAATGAGTACATGAGAAATATGAGAAGTTTATGAGCATTAGATATGAAAAAAAACGTCATCATTGGGTAAACATTTCGTTGTTTACAATCTACATAAGGTATTTTTTTAGCGTTGCATTAGTACTGCACAGCAACATTTACAATGGTCATTCCTATCTGCTGAGGTAAAGAACTGCACCTGTTAGACGCTCACTATCTATACATCATTGTGCGAAATCTTCATCTCTTTTCGGATGGATTTTTAATACACTGATTTTAGGTGGGAAGCGCCTATGGTAATTACCAGAAAGAGCTATATAATATGTAATGAAATTATTAGTTCTGTCTTCCCACAAATGTTTATTTAAAAATAAAATTTGGTGTTATGACTAGTCATAACACCAAATTTTATTTTTAAATAAACATTTGTGGGAAGACAGTTCCTAAGAAATAGATAACAAGAAAGTCTAATTAGATGGATTAAAAATGAAGAACCAAATAACTATTTATTTAGGATTAGAATCTGCATTTTATAGCAAACATGCACCTACAGTATTTTGAAAAATCAACACAATACAATCTCACATGTCTTTAAAAGATTAATATCAGATGAAAATATGAAATGTCTGTACAGTTGATGATGGCATTGTATGGCACTGTAATATATTATGTACAAGGAGAGGACATTCTAAGTTTTTGGAACTTGTGTCCAATCCTTTTGGCATTAGTCAATAAAATATGTTCAACATACACAGTTGTTGATCCAATCAATTGCCATGAGACAGAGTTTAATGTTATGTGCAAATTAAGGTGAAATAACAAAAGAAAATAATTTATTATGAGAAATCATGAGAAAGATATCTGTGATATATGGGAAAATTTATCCTATGTGAAAAATCATGGGATATATCCTATTTTCTTTATTATGTGGGATTTTTTGTCCTATATGGGAGAATTAATCCCATCTTTTATGAATGATGGGATTTTTTCTCCCACATGGGACAATTTATCCCACAATACTTTTTCTCCCATGGGATTTTGGTGGGGTTTGAGATGGGATGAAAAATCCCACCAAAATCCCATGGGATTTTGATATTTGAGAGACAATTACAAGAAAACTAGAGCAATGTGTACATTCATGCTGACATGATAGGATCAAAGTAAAATGTCCCACCAAGATATATAAACAAAAGTAAGCTATGTCCAACGGAAATGGTAGCTAAAAGCCCGGACTTTGTCATGTCCGGACTTAAATGTCGCACTGTTAATGGGTAATGACTTATTACGAAAATAATAATAAAGGAAAGGCGTGTTTCAATCAGTTTAATAGCTTCGGGCTCGGCATCCGGTAAAATGGCTAGGCAAGACTTGGCCAGGGCAAAACAAAAGATTGGCAGTTATTAATCTGCCAATCTCATTAAAATTTCAGGATATTTGATGGACTAGTATATTTGTATTTGCTGTAAATATTGCTGCAAACAAATGCGTATTTGGAATTGACGATTGCCGATCTGCCCCGGCTTTTATTTTGCCACGGCCCGGGTTTGCATACCCATTTTACCTAGACTCGTATTCCATACTTCTAAAACGAGGTTCTTTGTTTAAAGCAGCCATGACATTATGCGAAAAAGGGTCGATCTGACTATGATGAATTTGCTTGTTGTGCAACAGTTCGCGTATGAAGGGAAATTTTGAAACATGCAAAATATATTGGTGCCGATTTTGTGAAGTAAATTGAGGCTAAAAATTTCAATGCGTTGACAGTTTTCACACATGACGTTGATGTTCGCTTA
Source organism: Magallana gigas (assembly GCF_963853765.1). Lineage (NCBI taxonomy): Eukaryota > Metazoa > Mollusca > Bivalvia > Ostreida > Ostreidae > Magallana > Magallana gigas. Next base: position 30,683,393 of record NC_088862.1, read on the forward strand.
TTCTGATTTTCGTTTCGTTTTCATTATTTATGCTTTGTAACCTGGAAACTATCGTCTGTATTTCGTGATTTTTACGTATTAAATCAGAGACATCGGTAAATCAAACAGTTAACTGTTTACCTGCGCAAATTAAGCAAAATCTGATGTAGGGGTAGGTGCCTACTGAAATACAATTCATTCTATCGGTAATTCGGCATTATCTTTTGCGTAATGATAGATTAATGCAATAGGTTTTGTTGAGATGCTCGGCATTTTCTCGAGTTTATTCAGTTTAAATATAGAGTTTGATATCGCTGACGGAAATATGTAGGTATATACATGTATATATATGATTCATTTCGAAAAAATAAATTGTGTTCTTTATTTGTTATACATGTAGTGCATGTTTCTTGTGTTTAGTTGTTTACAATTTCTATTTACTAACCATATTTGAGTGTTAAGCTTCGAATTATAAGCAAGATACAGAGATTTGCTCGCAATTCTATATTTGTACACAGATCTTAAAAACTAAAGATTAAAAAAGTAAAAAATTTGTCAATATTTATTAAGAAAATTTTCAAAGTCTGTTCTTCCAGGAACCAACTTTAACAACTTATTGTATTGTAAACTTAACCTTTTTAGCTCACCTGAGGGTGGGGCCACAATGGGGGGGGGTCGAAGTTTAACAAATGAATATATAGAGTAAATCTTTAAAAATCTTCTTCTCAGAAACTAATCAGCCAGGAAAGCTAAAACTTGTGTGAAAGCATCATCAGGTAATGTAGATTCAAATTTGTGAAAATCATGACCCCCGGGGGTAGGGTGGGGCCACAATGGGAGATCAAAGTTTAACATAGGAATATATATATAGAGTTAATCTTTAAAAATCTTCTTCTCAAAAACTAATCGGCCAGGAAAGCTGACACTTGTGTGGAAGCATCCTCAGGTAGTGTAGATTCAAAATTGTGAAAATCAT